>NC_086332.1:39203559-39509598 GCF_032445375.1 Bacillus rossius redtenbacheri
GGATTTAATTTTTGCATTAATATAAAAATTTCAATACCTGTAATTTAATAATTTAAGGTTGAAACTATAAATTGTGATAAAAAAAATTATCACTCTTTATAATATGTTAGAAAATAAAAATCTCTCTTTTCGGCAATGAATTTAAAGCCAGCAAATAATTTAAAAAAAATTATGTTTAAGAAGTTTACTCTTCAACTAAGAAATACTGAGCTAAACATCACTGGTCCTCTGAAAAGAAAGAACAACTATTGTAGTAATGTTATCTTATAATAAATTGTTAGCTTGAAATACAAATCAGTTTCAATTTGACAGAAATAAAAAAAAAATGGTTGTCTGTAAAGTCGGTTTACGGACGATAGTTTAACATGACAACGTCATAACAAAACATTGATGAAATGATTGCATACTTTATAAATAAAGTTGAATCATTTTTATTTTAATAATAAAATAATAAATACTTGAAATCATACTAGTAATCATATTTTTAAAATGCAAGAAAAATTAATCTTTATTGCCGAAATTATTGTTGTAATAAGCAATGAAGACCACATTAACTTTTTACTTCACTTTATAAACAGTCGAGTGGAAGATAGATAGATGGGGCGCAAGCATACAATAAGCGTAAATGAACAATGTGCGTAACGGGACACAGCGTAGCGGAACAAAGTGCGTAACGGGACACATTCGTGCGTGCAGCCGGCGTTCATCGATTTATTAGACGTTGTCACGTCAAAATGCAAGCTGATTCCTAATGTAAAAATAGGAGAAAAAATTTTTGTTGCTTGTAGCGTAACTACTTCTTTCTAGATAGAGCTGCTCTACTGTTAGCGTTTCAGCATGAAGATATCCTCTTGATGAAAAATATTATGAGTTATAACGTCATTCAATCATCCAAAGTGGCAATGCACCTGTGACCAATATACGCTTTGCTGTAAATTTGACGTGACACTAATGAAAGTTTGGAAAAATAGTTGAGTTTTGTTTCCCATAGAAATTTAAGCGAACATTGTTTACTTTGGCGTAAAGCCTCCATTAGCGTCGTTTAAAAGAGAGCAACACACATATATCACGGTTGGCATTTAAAAACCTGACGGTTCAACGCAGTCCAGCACAGTGTCTGAAATATAACATGCTTGCGGATTGGAAACTTGAAAAGGCCATAAGAAAATTATATCAAATAGCATAAAAAACACGTGTTCTATCGCATTTATTCTTAAAGATATTACAACGGATATTTTAAGATAGTAACATATATACTTTTTAATCTACCCTTTTAATAAATTTCAGACATAATGGAATAAACTACCTCCATTATTATTGCCAGTGACAGAATAAGAGATGGCTGGTTTTTAATATAGTTATAAAAGTGTCTCTAAGGTCATTAAATTTTCCCTCCCAGACGTTATTACTTTTACTGTAGCTTTCCAATACATTGCCATACTTAACTTCATAACTGGCAGTAAATAAACGAATCTCATTGTTTTCTAATGAAATAAATATTAATTTGCTAGTTCACTATTATATGTGAATGAATCTAATATGTGTTGGAAGACTCAAATATTATACACATGTGAAAGGCTTGTTTAATACTGCAATCGCAATTGGCCACTTAGATGTTCTTACAAAAAATACATATATAAGCATAATGTTTTCAAGCAGATTATTTTTGTTGGTATAGTTTTCTATCCCATTCTCTCTCCATCCCACTCATCCAAAGAGTGTGTAATAATATATTAATATTTGTTTATAGTTTCGAAATACGTAATCAATTAACTGTGTCAACTTGATTCAGTAAAACACAGGCCATATTTAAAGGGCAATTTCGAATAGTTATCTAAATTTTTAAAGCAATTACTAAATATCACAATTTCAATTTGGCATGAGTAGCCGCTTTCTGCAACGAAGAGGACTTACAACATGATTACTATTAGCTAGCTCACTCCGTGAAAACGGCGAAACTGCTTACAGAGCTGTACTCGTATTAAATAGTACACAATTAGTGTGGTCATTTGCCTTCCTCTGGCCCTAACGGCACACGCGAAGCACATTAACAACAGACAAGCATCGCTGAAAACACGCACCGCCCTTCGCGCCGAAGCGGATGGCGCGCCGGCCATGAATAACGGAAATGTGATTAAGAACTTGTTCCGCGCATTGCGGCCAAAACTCGCTACGGCGGGGATCGAACCGGCGCCCTGCTATCAGCGCGGCTGCGCGAGCTGGGGGTCGCGAAAAACTCAGGCGGCGTTTTGGAATTAGCATGGCACCCCGTAGCGCGGGGGCTGCATGTTTCATGCGCTGCTCTCGTCCGTAATTACCCGCCCACGAACACGTGTGCCGGGCTTTCATGCGCCTGGCGCTGCTGCGCACAGCCACTCCCTTCTTGTCTGGACACCCCTCGTGTGTGGCGCCCGCCCGCTGTGCACCCCTCAGTGTTCTCGCGCTCCTGATAGCAGGAGGAGAGGAGAGGGGGAAATGCTTCACGTTTGCATTTCATGCGTTAAATAATTTTTGAGTGAAACATCTTTGCTGAGGGGGTTACAACTTTGAGCGTTACGAAAATTCCGATCGCATGAGGGGAATATTAGGTACGTGGTGGGGGAACCGAGGGAGTAGGGGAACAGTTAGGTACGTGGTGGGGGAACCGAGGGAGTAGGGGAATAGTTAGGTACGTGGTGGGGGAACCGGTACAGGAGGAGACGACGGGGAGCGATAGAAATGACGCAGCGTACATGCATACTTGCACATTTACATACTTGCATACTTGAATACTTTACAATTACATACGCTACACTTGCATACTTTACACTTGCAAATTTGCATACTTGTACACTTGCATAATTGCGCAATAAGATAATTTAGTGCTCGCATACTCAGCCTATACCTAATAACATAATAATCAAGAGTTTTCACTTCTGTCACGCGTATACTCCACGTACACATTATTTTTTGTTTCGGAATTTCATACTCCGTTGTTTTAATGTCTATTGTGTAAATACCTCGCTTGGGACTAGTTTAATTAACGGGTTTGGTAAAGGTAATCGTCATACACCGTTAGGTCTATATTCATGACTATTCTTTAATGATACACAACACATTTCGAAAAATAATGGCTAATTTTATACTGCTACATTAATAATTCCAGCATACTACAAAGAAACTTAAATATATAATTTAATGTATTGTTGCAATATGTTATTGGTACGATTTATGTGGGGAGAACATGGTTTGTAAGGGATAGCCAAATTTAATTTTATTACAGTTTTATTAATTACTGATATTTACACTATTGATACATAATTGTACTTAAAAATGTCCGATCACCAATCACTGGCACTTAAAAATGTTAATTCGCAAGTCACTCATTGTCATGGGTATGAGACACCCATGGAAAACAAAACTAATAATATTACTTATTGTGAAATTAAATACATTTGTTTATTACTCACCCTCGTTTGTATTCCTCATATTATTTATAAAGGCTGAATACCATTAAAATGATTTTTAAAATGCATATAAAACTAATACCTTGTCAGTGAACCATTCACCGATATAGGACTTGAAACAATGATAACAGGGAAAGCCAACAGGCTTTTATGTAAACGCGATTCGAGCATTCAAAAAAACATTAGCGAATCATCTTTATTAAATTTTTCTCGTGGCGTATATGTACAATAATCAAGGTACCTAAAAACGTTTTATTAAAGCGCAAAATGTTCTACTTACAACAGAGTCGAAGATAATTAATTAGAACATTAGCTTTAAAATCATCACTGTACTTAAACTTCGAGCTCAAATAGATGTGCTCACCTTGGAGAGACACACGAAGTAAGTTGAGAGTGTATCCAAGGGGGAAAAATTGGTCTCAGATTTAACGTCTATACGTGCGTTATATCTTAATCTGAGACCACTGAAAATTTTAATTGTTCTCATTCGTCAGCAATTAAGGTCGGCATTTGCTCCTTGGAAATGAATTAAAGTAATTAGGGGCAAGATCTTTAAGCCATCAATAATATTTCACTTTAGGCTACTATATATGTTACAAATTTAATTTTTACATATATTAGATCTATAGTTTTGCGTTTCTCTGTAAATATATATATATCTATGTAAATAATTCTGGAGTTTTAATTTGTAAAAAAAAATTCTGCTGATGACCGATATCTTAAAGTTTTAGTTTATTTATTTATTTATTAAATTTGTTAACGTCTATATAGACGAAATTATGTAGCCGTTCGATATTACGTGGACATTGTAAACAAAAATATATTTTTTTCTATAAGAAAACCTGTAAGAGGTTATTTAAAGTGATCACGTAACAGCTTATCTGCACGGCTCCGAAAATCCTTTGTGGCGCTTCGGACAGACTGCCCGGCGAGACGCTGTGCACTGCGTGAAACGGAACTCGCAGGGGCAAGTCAATATCAACGAGAGTAAAGCTGGACGCACTATGATCCGTCTTATACGTCTGTCACCTGTCCGTCCATCAATAACGTGCCATTCAGCCAATAATATGAACCGAAAACATCCGTCCGTCAAAACCTTTCCGAGCTTTAACTTTCGACGGCCCGATGGATGGTATTACAACCTCAAAAATGTCTGAAAAGCATTGTTTTTTTATCAAAAAAAATTTTTTAGTTTGTTTATTGGTTAAGTTGCTTCCTTATTATGTTTTTAATTTCTCTATGAACACGTTTTGAGTTTGATATTTGAAACAAAAATTATCTGAGGCACAAAATTAGTTAATAATGCACGGTAATTAAAAAATAAATACTATAGAGGTTGTTTGATAATTTCTAAGTGCTTAGCATACTAAATCGTCCAACCGGTTAACATTTACAAGATAAATTTCCTCAAAAATATTAGCTTTAATAGTTAGTTGGCAGCATCCGAGTAGAAAAATATCTCATGACAGACGTGCGGATCATTGGGACTGACGGATAAAGGACGGACCGGTGACGGACGGATGAAACGGACCATATTGAGTCCAGCTTTAAGCTCTAATGCCCGGATTTTGTTATTGCATTTAACAATGCGCTGAGGGCGGACGAGTAGTACTGTTTCCGTATTTCCTTTTGTAAACTTTATTTTTTTTTGAGGAGATTGATAAAGGACTCAAACGCGTGTTTTCAGAATAATATTCAAACACGAAACATGGGGTAAATATTCTTGAAAGTACTCGAGGGCCTAGCATAACACCTTTATAGCCTATTTTTTTTATTTTTCCGCCATACAATGCTGTGGTTACCGCTTCAGTTTCATAGTTGTCGTATGGACGACGAGAAAACTGAGCGTCAGTCCAGAGGCGACACTTGCGCTAAAAGAACCAATGAGCGTCGCACCAATCGTCCCTTCTTACCAACAAAAATACACCCCTGCATTGTAACAAAATTGTTTAATTGTACAGCGAATACTTGTTATGTTGTATCACCCTATTTGCATTGCATTTTTTGTGCTTTGTAGAATAATATGCAGATATAATATACATTTTGACTGAAAAAATTGATGACCGAAATGTTTTAGTTTTTAATATTCGCAATGAGGTCAGCTACCAGCATATATTTTTCAAGGTTTCCAGACGAGCGCAGCATTTGAAGCTGCTTCTGTTATCTCACTTCTGAAGTATTCTCTGTATGAAGACGCGGAGTGGAGATCTTCCCCGACGCACAGCGGCTCCGGGGTCGCTGCTCGGACGGGCGCGCTGCGGCAAGGAGCGGCTGGGAAACACGGCCTTACGAGCGGAGGCATGGCGCGGTAACGACCTCGGTCGGAGTTGCAGAGACCGCCGCGTCGTCAAGCACCGCTGAAGACTGCCGTCAAGGCGGGCCTGCGGGGAGACCGTGAACACACACGTGCGGCGACACAAGACGCGACCAGCAGCGAAGTGTCGTGGAGATCTCCGCGGCAAGAATCTGAGTCATTACGCACACAAAACATTTTTTTTTAAACTCCGTCTTTTGATGACGTTTTGACGGCATTTACCTGCTTTGAGCCTGAACACACAATTCGCACGGTATTGATCTCACCGGTGATACGTTATATACCACGTGTGTGTCATTTGGTGGTGTGAAATGAATAATAACTATAGTAAGTATTAAATAATGTGGAATTTTGGTGAAACGATTTCCTGTTTATCATATCTGCGAATGATAAAAAAGCCAAATCTATTTCCAACGAAGTGTAACGTAAACAATATTTTATGATAGTAATTGTTACGGATCTATCTACATATGGTTTTATGTTTACAATGGCAAAACACAGATATTGCAACATTGACGAACAAATTAGTTTTACTTCATGTTTAAATGAAATAATTAGTAAACAAATCTCAGATAATTGTAAAAGCTTGAAACAAAAATTAAATCTAAAAATAAATGTTTACATATTACTCAAAAATAAAATTGATTTAACGCAAATATTAAATATTCGGATGTTGTTTGCCTTTGACGTCACTGTTCTATACCATGTATTGTATTCTATGGTTAGTGTGTCGTGGATGTGTATCAGAGTGCTGTAGGTATTGTCTTCTATAGTTTAGTGTGTGGTTGATGTGCTCCAGTATGATGGCGGTACTAGAGTGTATGTTTTAGTATGTCATGGATATGTATCAGTATGCTGTCGGGTATTGTATTCCATAGTTTAGTGTGTGGTGGATGTTCATGAGAGTGCTGTCGGGTATTGTATTCTATAGTTAAGTGTGTCGTGGATGTGTATCAGACTGATTTAGGTATTGTATTATATAGTTTAGCGTATCGTGGATGTGTATAAGAGTGCTGCAGGTGTTGTATTCTATAGTTAAGTGTATCGTGGATGTGTATCAGAGTGCTGTTGGTATTGTATTCTATGGTTTAGCGTGTGGTGGATGTGTATCAGAGTGCTGTGGGTATTGTATTCTATGGTTTAGCGTGTGGTGGATGTGTATCAGAGTTGTGTCGGTATTGTATTCTATGGTTTAGCTTGTGGTGGATGTGTATCAGAGTGCTGTAGGTATTGTATTCTATGGTTTAGCTTGTGGTGGATGTGTATCAGAGTGCTGTAGGTATTGTATTCTATAGTTTAGTGTGTGGTGGATGTGCTCCAGTATGATGGCGGTACTGGAGTGTATGTTTTAGTATATCATGGATGTGTATCACTATGCTGTCGGGTATTATATTCCATAGTTTAGTGTGTGGTGGATGTTCATGAGAGTGCTGTCGGGTATTGTATTATATAGTTTAGCGTGTGGTGGATGTGTATCAGAGTGCTGTCGGTATTGTATTCTATGGTTTAGCGCGTGGCGGATGTGTATCAGAGTGCTGTCGGTATTGTATTGTATGGTTCAGCGCGTGGAGGATGCGTATCAGAGTGCTGCATGTGTTGTATTCTATGGTTTAGCGCGTGGTGGATGTGTACCGGAGTGCTGTAGGTATTGTATTTTATGGTTTAGCGTGTGGTGGATGTGTATCAGAGTGCTGCATGTGTTGTATTCTATGGTTTAGCGCGTGGTGGATGTGTATCAGAGTGCTGCAGGTATTGTATTCTATGGTTCAGCGTGTCGTGGATGTGTACCGGAGTGCTCTAGGTATTGTATTATATAGTTTAGCGTGTGGTGGATGTGTATCAGAGTGCTGTCGGGTGTTGTATTCTATGGTTGAGCGCGTGCTGGATGTGTGTCAGAGTACTGGCGGCGCTACGAGCCACCCACTCCGGCGCCGCGGAGAGACGCGCGCCTCGCACGGCGTCGCAGCCCCGCGGGCGCCATTGTCTGCCCGCGTCGCCGGAGCGCGCTTGACGGGGCCAGGAGACCTCGCGGGCTGTCCCGGGCAGAGGCGGGCGTCGCAGCCCCTGCGGCGACGTCACACCAACGTGCCGGGGGGGGAGGGGTAGTCACGCTCTTTCTTCCCCTCCCTTCAAGGCGCGTGTCTCCAGGCACGAGGAAAATAAATAAAACACAGGTCGCGGCCCTGCCGGATGCAGAGGAGAACGTTTAAAAAGGTTGAATGTGCACTCGGAGAGAAATGAGCGAACAAAAGACAATGGAAGTGCTCTGCAGTGGACGATCTCAGTACCGCCAGCATACTGGTGTACATCCACAACATCTTAAACCATAGAATTCAATACAGAGAGAATATCTGAACTGTTAATTTAATTATTAATATATTACTTACTGTCTTCCGTGCACGTGGTCAACATTGGCTCACGATTTGCCAAATAATCATTCCAGCAACCAAAAACTTTATTTCTTTGTTTTTTGAATATTTCTGAACTATTTACAACACTTCCGTCGCCTGTTTTTATGTCACAAAGCCATTTGAGTTATTTAAAGACTATCTCATACATCATTGTGGTTACTTTTATTATTAGAGGTCTTTTCCTGTAAATTTATTTCAATAGTTTATTTTTGTGAAGTGTTTTCACAAGGGGTTTTTAAGGCGTCTACAGCGCCGTTGTAGAATGTTATTTATAACAAGCACTTTTATTTAATATACTATCCACCCATTCTGAACGCGGGCTTCACGTTGTAGCTGAGTTTGCTAGGTGATGTAGAGACGTGTGTGCCGTGGACGCATCTCTAAGACTTGAGACCGCTGGTGCGGCTGCTGGAACGCCGACGCGCGACGCCAGGGGGGCGGCTGGACGCCGCCAAGTGCCCGTGAGGGCGGCCCGCGACCCCGGCCAGCTGTGTCCTGCCGCGCCGCCGAACCGGCGAGGCGCGGCTGTTCAGCAAGGCAGACCGCCCGCCGTCCGTTCCGTTTGGGGGCGAGGAAGTCTGCACTCGGCGCACCAGCCCCGTAGTCGGCACTGCTCTTTGGGCCGAACCTTTGTGAAGAAACACAAAGTAACGCATGATGGATGTGAAACTTCTTTCGGCATGTCAAACCTTGACTCGAAAAGGTATCGTAAGGGATCAAAACGGCAGAGAGAGAGAGAGAGAGAGAGAGAGAGAGAGAGAGAGAGAGAGGACAATTTTATAAATATAACACAGCGCGGGTTTTTGTTTTTGGGACTGTTTCTGAAATCAAATATGATATGACTCAGGTTTGCATCTTGGTGCTGGTCAATGTCTCCCGGCTACCGCTAAAATCATGGCCAAACAACGTCACTTGCACGAACGCACGAACGTGCAACCCAGCAAGAAAACGTTCTGTTTTCTCCATGCGTTTGTTTTATAAAAAAAAAATACTTTCAGAATATTGTTATCCAACACGCTCTTAAAAGTACTTTGTTTTATGTTGCATCGGAAATGTAACTATGTTAACTCTACGATATTTTATCATTTTGGAGGTCACGCGAAAAAATGTAATTATAATTTTCTGTCAAGTAGCTGGTTTTTTTACACCCATAACGTATACCCTTGTGGGCCGGTATGTTCTCCCCGGTGGGACTGATCCGACGGAACAAAGCGCAGCCCTGTAAGGTGAGGGAAACGGATACGCCGTTTCATCGCAGCCCAGAGGCGTCGAGAGGCCAAAGCCACCCATTCCGGCATCGGCACCACCCACATCCTACACCGTTCAGCGACCTGGCACTAGAAGGGCAATGTCGAGAGGCTGAGGAACCCATACCAGCAACGACACCAGCAAACCAGCGTCATCCTCACTGACATGCCCCTCAGCAAGTTACCATATGTCGCCTATCTGAACATATCACCTTCAGCAAACCTCCACCTGATATACCAATCGATGCTTGCAGATAGATGAAATCAACAGTAAGATTTCCACTACTTTTTTTTTTTAATTATTGTGAACCAAGCCCTAGAGGACGCGCGGACGAGGTATGAAGCTCGCCCGGGAGCAAAGCGATAACCGCGCACGGTGCGCACCGGTGCAGTAACGGAACCGCCGCGCGGAGGGGTGGTTGGCGGGGCGGTGGTGGGGGGACAGCCACCCTCTCCGCCTCCCGTCGGCCCGCCCAGGTCGTGTCGGACATCGCGCGCCGACACGGCCCCGAACATAACCCCCCAACCCCCTCTCGCCCACTCCTTGGTCCATCACCCCCCCCCCCCCCCCCCATGCCGCGGTTGTCAGCCTACTCCATGCGTCCAGGCTTGGGAGTCGCGACTCAGTGCTACAACGCTCCTACTTCTTTTGGAAATCACTGAACTATGGTGATTTTGTCGGCAACCTAACCACCTGAAAGTCGCTAATATTTGGACAGTAAATTTTAGCAACCCTATTTTTTTTTAAGTTCTTCTGAAAATAATTTAAGTGCTTTTATAAATTTCTGGAATATTTTAAGAACTTAAAGTGAATAACTTATTTATGTTCTCTAATATTACAAAATTATTGATTTATTTTTTTTTCATTTTACATGCAACGAAAATATTATGAATGATTTTAACTCAATTCATCCATTATTTAATAGTTAAAAATGAATTACATGCCAACTATGGTAATTATACAATTTTTAGACCTTCAAAAACTATTTTTTATCCCTTGCACTTATAACGTGGTTGTATAAACATTTGCTTTTCACTGAGGTTTAAGATAATAATATGATAGTTTAATAATTATAGAGTTTTTCTTAAATTTCAACCCATGTTTTGACGGTAATAAATTGTTTCATCAATAATTCTTTCAGCCAAAGATTTAGATAAAGTTTAGGCTTTATACAATAAATTATAACGAATTTCAAACCAGGTTATTTCAATCCCTTGTCGTAATGGTTTGTTAGATAAAAATTTATTTTAACAAAAGTTTTATACAATATTTAAAAAGTTAAACAAAAATATGAATGTATAGCGTACATTGTAGTAAAGTTTTATTTATTTTTAATTCCAATAGTTTGTATTATGAAAAAAAGTTTCAGATAAAGTTTGTAATAAATTTTATAAGATTTAAAAATAATTGAACGTATATGATGGTGTGATTACTAAGGTAGTTATGAATTTTTTTTTTTTGTATTTCAACCCCTCTTTATCAACCCTCTGCAAAATGGTTAATTGCATCAAAAATTGTTTCTGACAAGTGTTTTAGATAATATATATATATAATGTTTAAAAAATTCAAACGGAATTAATATTGTAATTATTAAGAAAGTTATTAATTATTCTTTTCCTCCAACTCCTGTTAATTTCCACCCTTTGCATTAATAGTTGGCCGTATGAAAATTTATTTCAGACGAAGGTTGTAAAAACAATTCTTGGTTTTTAATTAAATTAGGATGTATTTAATAGTGTACATGATACGGAATTTATGAGTTTTTTTTTAAATTACACCCCTGTGTTTTTATTCCTTTTCTGCAATGGGTAATTGTTGTATAAACTAAATTGTAACACAAATCCTTATATTTAAGTATGTTATTCAACAGAAACAGAATTAATTACAACTCTGTATAACGAATTTTTTAATAAGCTAAAAATAAAAATCAATAATGAACCAAACAATTAATTTTAATAAAATAAAGAGTGGGGTGCTTGATATAAGTTGTATTAAATTTTATACCAGTAATATCGTTTTGTTAGGACATGGTCACTATTAAAATGAAATAAGAGAGCAACCAACAGTTTTTTTTCATTAAAATTAATTTTTTTATTATTCGTTCTTATTTTTCAGCTTATTAATTTTTTTTTGTTATACAGAGTTGTAGTTAATTCTGTTGCTGTTAAACAAATTACTTCTTTTTTAAGATAATTTTTTTACTTTTTAGTTTATACAACAATTAAAACATTTTTAAATATAATATTATGTTTCTTTTACTTTTTAGTTCATAATGAATTAATATTCATATAGATAGTTTTTTGGTCCTAGACTACATATAATTCTGAAATTCCGGCCCCAAGGGAGTAAATAAGGGGTTAATTTAGTTTTATAATAGAAATTCCTAGAAGTAGGACATAGACGCTCAAACAGTGAGTTGGTTTAATTTCTCTATGTCCGCCACACGGTCATATAGAAAGGTCTGGCAACTTCCTATTCTTCTCCTTGGCGAAACCCATTCGCTTAGTGAAGTGGCTGCTAGAAAACAAAAGGCTCTAATTTAATTTATAACTTAATCAATAGATGGCGTTGCCTTGAATTCGTGACGCGCTATCGTTTGGTGCGTCCGTCACGTCTTGCCTAGTGGTTACCTGCCTTCCCATAAACTTAAGCTAAGATTGGCGTCCCGGTTTTGCTGGTGCGTAGCCTTGATGCACCGAGATTGTGCAATCAATGGTATTTCAAAATCAAAATTTCCCGTTTTTCAAGTGTACGTCCTACAGACTTTGGTAACTTGGCAGTGATGTTCCTTATATTATTATGTGTTTAGGCCGGGCAGCACCGGATTCTTCAGCTAGTATAAATAAATAAATAAATAAATATTTATACTTGTATTTCCCACGCGATATTTGAGCACCCATCCTTCAGACACGCATGTTACGATATTTTGTCCCTCCACGCCGGCCTTAGGACAAAAGCTTGATTTGCCGTCGGATGTGACTCAGCTCTTCTGATGCTGTCAGACCCGCTCCTTTAAGAAACAAAAATATATATATATATATATATATATATATATATACATATATATATATATTACTCGCTCTCCCGTTTGCATTGTCAAACTTTTCCACGTCGTTTCGCAACCGTGTGTTCTTTTGTTCTCGTCCGTTGTCGAATCTTCCTCTCCGCTGTTCGCCCCTGCCTCCGGGCGCTGCAGGTCGCTGCTTCGCCCCAGGGAGGGGGGGGGGGGACTCGGTGAAGGCGGCATCTCTCCATTTCTGGTGTCGTCTGCGCGTGTCGCTTCCGACCACGCTTCTTTTTATTTGTTCATCCGATACTTTGAGAAGAGTCAAAGAGAGGAAACGCACGGTCGCCAGGTAAACAGTATTTCAGCCCGACTTATGCTGAAAGTTGCGACGCCTACATCTTGCAAAATTATAATTTTTTTTGCCGCGTAGGTGGCGAAAGAAAAAAAAAGATAAATATTTTTCCACTTGAGAGAAAGCTACTGGAACCACGCTTTTTTTTTGTAACTCACTGCATGAAGAATAATACTGAGCGAATTTATTTACTAACTAAAACAAATTTTTTTTTTGGCTGCTGGCCAAAAAATATTTTGTTAAACTGTAACAGGGCACTCATTAAATATTAACACAATACATTGATTGGCATGATAAATTTATTAAGATTAAATGGAGGATTTTCAATCCTTATTTCAGTACTTAGGGCTCTTTGTAGCACGGCATGTTGGTTATTATTTTTTCTTGTCATCACAATTTTTGAGGGACTACCCTGTAAATGATCATGAAAGTACACTGGCATGTTTGCTTAACCTTTTACAACTTAAAATAATTATAATTTTAGTAAATATATAATGAGAAAATTTGTGACCCTACTCAGCTTGGAGGCAGAACCTTAAATTATCAGTAACCATTATTTGCACATAACATGTCCAGAGATGTGTTTTATCAGCCTGATCTGGCGTGAACATATTGTTTGCTAATACGTAATAACAATGGAATTTTAATTATTAATATAACCAATAAGCTTTCAAAAAATTATTTCTCATAAGAGTTTCAAATATATATATATATTTGTAAAAATATAGCATTAGAAAGAGAGCTTAGAATTTTGTGCATGATGTATTGCAAAGTAACAATCATAGGTCTTATTGCATACTTACTTAACATTTTTTACTTTATTTATTTAATTAGAAGAGTGAAAATGGTTAGAGCGCGTGTTTTCAGAAATACATTTTAGGCATGAAACACCCGGCAATGTTTCTTAAAAGCACTCAAAAGACTAGCGTTACATGCTTAAGTTAATATCTACGCCATATTTATAATGGTATGATTACTGCTAAAATCTCATAGTTGGCCTAGAGGAACTATGAAATCTGAGTGTTACTCATTGAGTGCTTTCAAGAATCTCTACCAGAAAATTGATTTAAAAAATAATTATTATTTTGAAACACGCGTTTTAATAATTTTTTTTTTCTTTTTGAAAAACAAAGTACGATAACAAAAGCACTTATACGCATTCGAGGAATTAAAAAGGGGTTTTTCTTTTTCGTCAACAGACATCCAACCACTCTGAGATGTTGAGCTGTTGAGCGTGGTTTTTCTGCCGAAGCTCCGCTCACCGCACGAGTGTCCAGGTAGACGGGCACTCGGCAAGACGTGTGGCGCGGGCCACTATCGGTCCAGGCGAGAGCAGCACACTGTAATCGCGGGGGAAGGGGGGAGCGGGAAGGGGTGGCAAATGGGGGAAGGTATGTCAAACTAGGGTTGAAAGGCTGTCCCTGCCTCGCCGCCCTCGCAGTGATATTTATTCCGCGGCGCGCCGGAGAATGGGTGGCTGAGGAGAATGCGGGGTGGGGAGGGTATGCTGAATGGGGGAGAAAGAGATTCCCCCAGGGAGATGTCCAGAAGGGGGGGAGGAGGAAATAACATACGATGGTGGGGGAAGTTCGAAGGGGGAGTCGGCCCATGGCCTGCATTTTTCATGGCGCAGCTCCGGCGTAATTACCCATATCGAAACACATTTGGCTAGCGCCCGGCTCGACCACACCTACTTCTGCCCCCCCCCCCCCCCTCGCTTTTTTTTTCTATTCCACGGTTGCACTCGCCCTTCCATTCCCTTTCCTTGTGTTCCCAGATACCACCCTTGAAAAAAAAAATACACATTTTTTTTTAAAGTGTGACTAGAATTCAGATGACTTTATGCCCAGTGACGCGCCATCTACCAACCCCCCCTCCAGCTCCATCCTTCGTGGACCTCTGCTGCCCTTATGCCAGCACCCTGAAATTGCCAAAAAAATAAATATTTTTAGTTTCAGAGCGAAAGCAGCATGCTGATGATTAAACGTTCCCCCTTTATCTCTCTCTCTCTCTCTCTCTCTCTCTCTCTCTCTCTCTCTCTCTCCCCCCCCTCGTCACTCGTTATTTATGTGGACTACGATTGTGCGGTGTTTTTGCTGTATTTTCCCCTCCTATCATGTTTTTTTTCTTTTACCGCATGTGCATTGGTCGGACTTGTTTATGTTGTAAGAGCGGAAGATGGTTTGGTCTTACCTTACTTTGCGCTTATTAATATGATTAGGGGGTAACGAATATTATTTGTTATTGATGCGCAATAGAAAGAATTTTTAAAAATTAAAGTAAAATTTTTCGAAATAATGGAGATTAAAGAGGAATCCAAAGTACTGATGAAACTGCTGGAAATTTTTTTTTTGTTGGTTTCAAGAAATGTTCTGAATACAACAGAATGATTCCACCGTTTTGATATTTACTTCCATAAATCTTAATAATAAATTAGTAAGCAGAGAATAATTTTTAGTTTGCCATTTTATGGAAAAAAAAATTTTGTTTGTCAAGTATGGCGATTATATGCTTAGTGAATTTATATAATGTATTTCTGACATATAACAAACTGCTATAATTAACAGACATTCATACAAAAAAACGGGCGCTTGTTTTTATGTACGTGCATTAGAAGTTATAATTACTTGGCGTAGGAAAAATATAACTTTAATTTTGCATGAAAAAATTGAATAGAAATAAAATAAAAACAGAACTGGAGTGATAATTTAAATACCTTTAGAAAAGTAAAAATTAAATAACATTAAAAAATTAAAATAAATTCTTAGTTTTCATTATAAATATAAATATATCCCCAAAAATTATTTACTTGATCCAAAAAATAGAAATAAACATTATTTAACAATGAAAATCAATATTTTTATGCTAATTTTTAGTATATATTGTTTATTAAATAATAATGTTATAATATATATTCCAATTAAATTATACATATGGGAACATAATCATAGTTATATATATACACTTGAAAAGTACGAATGTAGTCAACTGCCAAACAAAAATAAAAAAAAATTAAAAATCTTTATTTTGTAGGAAAATATATTTATACTAGAGTAAAGGTAGTATTTATAACACCCAAGGAAGGATACTATTTAATTTTATAAATCTTTGTTTATAATTTTGCGTGACTTAAGTAATGTAAAAATATATTTATTTTTTTGTTTTCTTAAGAGCGTCCAGAAATAACTCCTTTCGAATTGTAAAATATTTTACGGCGTGTTGTTATCTAAGAAACTTTAAAAATGTTTAAATATTATATTTAATTTTTAGTAACGAAATAACAAAGTCTACTGTTTGTCTCAGTGTATAACTATTAAATATTTATTATTCCAGTTTTAAGTATAAATATTTTACATACATTAAAGAGACACTATGATTATTATTATACAATTGTTTTAAAATCCATCGTTATTTTTATATTTTTCTTTAATTTTTGAGCATAAATTGTTGAAGTCAAAATAAGTTTACTCACCATAAAAAATGTCCAACACATATTTTATGAATAGGAAAATCTTCGTTACATAATCATCATTAAATAACGCAAATGAGCATTCAATTTTTTCAAACTTGGTTACATTATAATTTGCGCGTGTTATACGTAAAAAAAAAAACGTAAACAAATTTATAAAAGGTAAACATCCTTACTAAAAATATATTTAAATGTGATTGAAATTGGTTAAGAGGAAAATAAGAGACAAGGAACACACGCGCACACACACCACCACACACACACATACAGACACACAAAAATATAGGATATCTCATTAGCCATTTTATTAGCTTTGGCCATTGGCAGCTTTTTTTCATACATTTCCTTTTACACTTAGAATACTACGTAGGAGATTTATTTTTTTTTTTTACAAAAATCTCCGTTATTAAGAACAATAACGGTAATCTTATAGGACGGCCCGTATTTTACATACCTATCAATCTGAAGAGTTTTTCTTAGAGTTGCGAAACCGTTAAAAGGGGGAAAGTGATAGAGGGAGAGAGGTAGAGAGAGAGGGAAATAGTGCAGAGAAGGTGAGGGTGGGGCCTGATTTGAATACCCGAAGAACTGCGACAAGCAGCCCGAATAGTCGGAAATAGGAGAAAAGGGGCAGTGATTATCGGCAGGGGGTTGGCTGGTTGGGGCGTATTTGGAAAGGGGAGGGGAGGGATGTGGTCCGATGCACAAGTCAGCAATACCACCGAGCTCAGTTTCCACGTCTGTTCGTACCGGTCGTATTGAATGGTTTCCTGTTTTATCCCCCTTACCCCCTCTTCAACTTCCTTCACAACGCCGTCGGCCGTGGCTTGCTCAGTCGCTGGCGGTTAGGAGCGAGAAACATTCGGCTGCGCAAAAAGAAAATAATTGAGTAAAGGATATTGAGAAAATCTAAACTTTGCAAAAAAGTTTTCCAAAATAGTTTAAAGTTCATGCGGTCGATTAATTTTGACATTGACATAGATTAAGCTGACCATACAGAATATTCAAAACAAAATTATCGAGCCGAACAACATTATAATACAAGGTAAACATTACTTGACGACGGTTCAAAAAAAATCTTTATATCTAACAGGCGTCGGAAACTAGCGTAGCTGCGTTAAAATTGGTACCAATATTATCTTGGAAATATAATACCTTTAAAATAGTAACTTAGTTATCTCTACACATTTTTATTTGGAGAAATGTTGTAATCGATGTAGGTGTTTATTCGTATACCTTCATACAACTAGTAATAATATCGACGTACAAGCCATATTTTGTCCAAATGAGTAACAGGAGGGGCAAGGCAAACCCTCTACCGCTATGCTAGGAGCAGGGCAGACTGCTTTCCTAGATTCTACCTGCCTACAGCATCGGTGAGCCTGCTGTTATCGTCCAAATAAAACCTAAACGAAAAATTTTCAGAGTGAATAGTAGAAGTACTAGAAGAATATCATAAACAAACACAAATCAAATGTTGCTTGTACCAGGAAAGCATCTTATACAGCGTGTAAACTTACCAGGAACATAAACTTTTACCACTTGTATATATACATTGTTGTTCATCAAGCTCATATGTGAATAACCTTAAACTTACCCGACTACATTGAAAGTGGCTACCAGCACTAAATAATTGAAACATTTCCCACCTTAAAAATACAAGTTTTAAAAAAATTAACATTTAAAATTTAAATAAACTAAACTAAAATTGTAGAAAACATCTTGTTTTGATGAGTTACTACATGTAACACAACAACACATAACTAAATTCCACAGATTAGATTTCTTAAAAAAAAAATCCTATACTCAATCTAGTTCCTTTTAACGTAAAATATTCGCACCGTATCGTAATTTTCGTTTCTTCGTTAGTGCCATGACATAACTTCACGCCATTCCCTTTTGCCATTTACTTTTCCTACAATGAGTTGTACAAAAAACGGTCTAGGGTAACTTTTCCCTAGATAAAATATTCAATAAATTTCTTTTTCGCAAATCCACTGTTCCCCATTTGACCCTGCTCGCCACCTGAGGACGCGCACCGCTTGTACTGGGTTCACATCAGTAAATTTGCATAAACAAGGCTCGCTTGCAACTCGTGTAGTTATAAGTTCAAGCGGTTTTTGGAAGGCATATACCTACACATGAACTGCAATTTGCAGGCCAACTACGCCGAAGTTGCTTACTACAGTCCAGACTCATGTGGTATCAAACTGAAGTATTCTTTCATGTCCGACAATCAAAGGGTTGCAAACACCATTCATCGACAAAACCTTTACAAGCTATAATTACTGCGTAACACCAAATTTCCAGGAGAAATCGTCTGGACACAGTTCAGTCTACAGAGATTACATGCCCAACTTTCCTCGTCTCGACGCGCTATCAGACTAACACAAAACTCGCTTGGGAACTGCGCGACTCTACTTGGCAGAGAAAAACGTTTGTTTGCACGGTTCACCAGATTAGCCGGGGTCATCAGAGTTTGCTTAAAATTTTCATGCTAACTACAAAACTATTAGCATTTGTTTACCAGCACCCGAAGAAGTTCATTTTTAAAGGAGCCCAAAAAAAAACAAACGCGTGTGTAACTCCATACACGTGATGGAAGTGCAACTTCTTTACACTCAGGAGTCACCATTCTGCGTAGTTGGCGCTGACAACGAGAAAACAACAAAGCAGTACTCTCGCATGCGCTTATCTAAAACTGTTTGAGTAACTCTTTAATTTTATAACTGGAACATTCTTTAATGGACGTACGGTATACTTGAAGTACTTATAAAACTGCTTCCCGTGATGTATGAAAAAATACAATGATACAATGATAAAATGACAATAAATAAATCGGTTACTGGCAAGAAAACCTTCTTATTGCTAGGGACTGGAATAATTCGTGGTTCAATGACCTCTAGGATAGACTCCACGATCCTCTATGTACTCGGGAAAATTACACCTGCTCATTGGCTACTGACTCGTAGTACCTCGTTAACTGCGATGCTTGTGATTCGATACTTATTTTTTGAGGGTCTCTAATCTGCCAAGATACTCCCAGATTTACAGTTAACCAATAGCAAGAGCAGCTTCGAGGTATAGTTACTATAATTTTAACATGTCACGCAATGAATCTGCCAAGTTTTTTGGTCTCTACCAATGAGAATTTTAATAAGTGTTAGTTGTATAGAGGCAGGCTGAGTCCAACCTGCAGACAAATAAATCTGCAAAATAATAGCGGCTTTTTTTATTATTGAACATTTCCATTCGTTAAGGCAGACATCACACTTAGCGATCATACTGTACTGTAAAATAGTAATCGCCAATTATTTCACCGGGAAAATTATTTTTGCAGCAATCGTTATTATGTAAAATTAATGTCACTCTTGGGTTGAATAATTTAACTGTTGAGGAGATTTGTGTAATATTTATGTAAGGTTTTATATACCTATTATAGTAATCATTGTATTTTTACTTTTCCTTTAAAAACTAAATTTTGATATTTTATACATCGATTTTTTCGGGAACAATGTTATACTTTTAGTTGTATCTAAATTAATTTCTCTTTTAAACTTAAAATTTTTTTAAAATCTTTTGAAATAAATTTTAAATTATTTTTATTTATTTACATCTCAATTGTTACAATTTTTTAAATGTTAAAGTTGGTCAAAATACCGCTCTTAGATTAAAGTGATTAGATGCACTCACACAGATTCTTGCTTTAATGAGTGCTAAATTTCCCTGTTATATTTACTGAATTGTAATTAAAAAATAAATAAAAATAGTAAGAAAATTGTTATTATTATATTATAGTTAAAGTCCTGCTGATTAATTACTTAATATGCTTATACAGAAAAAGGTTTTAGCAATGGCGTATGTCCAAAAACTTACATCAAGTCATGCACTCCCATTGCACAAATCTTTCAAAGATAATATGCTTATAATTAGCAAAATGTTAGAGAAATGACCTAGAATAGCTGGCGAGGACCCCGGAGCTCCCGCCTCCCGCCCGGAGGAAGCCAGGCTCCGGGGCCCGGAGCTGCGGGGCAGGAGGGGACTCCAATTTGCCGCCGGCGCACCCCCGTCAATTACCGCACCGCCGGGCGAGGCTGCAATCAGCACCGAGTCCTCCGCGTGGCGCTGCAGTCGCCCGCAGCGGCGGATCCGGGAAGCAAGCCGCCTTCCAAGTCCCGCGTCTCGGAGGGCGCCCCTTCTGACCCGTCGCGTCGGCCGCAGCTGAGACCGCACTGGTCGCTGCCAAGGTCAGTGAGGATTTCTCACCCCCCCCCCCCCCGGCCCACCCGCAGAGGTATTGATTTTTCGCTAACGTGAACACGATTTGAGCCAGCTTGCATCGTCGTGACTTCAGGCAAACTAAAGTATTTCTCCATTTGATGAACCTGCGAAGTTTTTTATCTTTGAAAGTATGTTAAGAAAGTAACGGGAATTTTGTAATTTAGCAGGCGGTATTGGTCCGATTCGAGGAAATTTTTTTTTCGTTGTTGTGTTTGTAAACATGTCTGAAAATATAACTGAGTTGTAAATGGCTGGCACCAAAGATTTATTAAATTTTTCGTACGTTATTACTTGGAACACCCAACTTTTTTATTTTTTATATTTTGGATATTACAAAACAATTTATTTACTTAAATATTTGTATGTAGGTGCCAAATGATTTTGTCACATTCGAAATTTCCCATGGTTCTTGAAAGCGACTGTCACGACTTCACTGACGGGACAATGGGCAGGCGGCTCTGCTCGCTCGCCGCGGGTGACGTGACCGGTGATTGAGGCTCGTGGCTGGCGCGGTGCGCGGCTGGCTTGCAGACTGGACACGTTCTCTTGTTCGTCCAGCCGCGCGCCTGGCGCGGTCACTGGGACGCGCTGGCGCAACACGCCGCGTCTGGGTGGAGGGGGCAGCCTGCTCAGCTGTCCTGGTTAGATGCTTGTGGAATTTTGGTTCAACAACCACGGATTGTTCTAGCAGGCGCGGCGGTGCGCGGGGATTAGAGCGGCAGTTAGAGATATAAGTCGGGGCTCACTCCGGCGGAGACTATGCCTCATGTCAGTGGTAACGAGTAGCTTAGATCGTAATGTAGTCAGGGTGGTGGAGGTTGTGCCTCACGTCAGTGGAAACGAGAAGGTTAGATCGTAATTAGTAGCGTTTTGGTTCACCCTGGTGGATGCTACATTCACGTCAGTGGTAACGAGTAGCATAGATCGTGATGTAGTCAGGGTAGGCTCACAGGTCGGGATGCTGCCCGACTTGGCACTGAGTCGGTGGAGTTAAAGTTTGAAAATGTAAAGTTCATTTGGGTTTTCAAGGACAGGAGAGACCCCTATGTTAGTTTTAATGTGTTGGATCAAGAAATGTTCAGCTTCTTTAAAAATGTGACTATATAACTACCTTTAATAGCTCTAATAATAAATTCTGGTTTTAGATGTTTTTTAATGTACCGCATCGGAAATGATTAGGAATAACTTTGGGGAAGCTCTCTCTTTTGTATGGTCGTTCATTAGTTAATTACGTGAGTCATTGCTGAAGTTTTGTGAATTTTAATTGTTATTTTAGTCATGATATGTTCCTTGAGACTGATTTTACTCCTTAGAAGTTTTAAAATAAATGGAAGATGTTTTTAAATTAGTGTAAAGTTATTTTTATAAATCTCCTTTAATTCATATTTCATCAGATATCCCGTACGGGATAACGAACCTATTCATTTCGGTTCTAGAATGAAAAGTATTTAATAAAGTTAAGTGGTACTGTAAGAATAAATCTCTTGCTAGCCTAAGCGAGTAGGTCCTCCGAGTTAAGATTCCTCCCCCTACATTATGTTAAAGGTAGCTTATTATAGTTGTAGATTTTTGAGTGATTTAATTTAATTTATTATATTCTTTAATTTTTAACCACCGCGTTACAATATATGAAAACATATTAGATTAAAAGTTTATATGCATCAGCAACAGATATAATTATTGTGTGGCATAAGTTATTAAATTGGCTGCAAAATGAGTATATAACATCGTTACATTATGGATAATTACAGAAGGTTCTTAATTTAATAAGGTTAAAATTTACTATATATCAAAATGTTTCGCTGTGATTGGCTGGCTGCTACGCTGATGAACTGTCATCCGATGTAGCAGAACCAAAAATAGTACAGAAAAATTACAAATTTAAAAAGATAAATATTTGCTTGAATAGCATTAGGTTACAAATAATGCAGTGTTGAAATTACAATTTCAATTGATACTAGATTGGTTAGCACAATTGTCTTGCTACCTATGGTTTGTAGCCAATAAGTCAGAATGTCCATAGACATGTGGAGTGGTTCATGAAAACATTGTTGTCAGAAATAGCCATAATAATTTAGGACATAAATACCAATCAAAACAAAAACAGCTTGAAATCTACACAGTGGACGTTTCACTACAAAATTGTTAGCCATATTAGATGTATAGTTTGTTTGTCAGCTATGAAAATGGTTAAATGTGTTTCGTTGCCATCGTAGATTCGTTATTTTAATTATTTGTTCAAGAAAATGAATCAGAGAATAGGCGTTAAATGGTATGAAGTGTATCAACGTTTCAGAAATGTTAAGTATCGTTCTTGCAAGAGGAACACTCGGCTTCAGACGAGGGCTCAGCAGTCTGAGAAGCAGACGCATGTCACGCGCCAGCAAGGACGGCTACCCGCAGAGCGTCAGAGTGCTGCGGGAATTCGCAAACAGGAGTTAGACCCCGGATAGATATTCACTTATTGTATTATGTTGGGTGTAAAACGTCGCACAATTAAATGATAATTGCTGACACTTGCGCGCCTTTATTTTTACACCCATGCTATCACATTATTTGTTGAAAATATTTTGACGTGACAACGTCTAATAAATCGATGAACGCCGGCTCCACGCACGAAAAATTGTCCCGTTACGCACATTGCTCCATTACGCTGTGTCCCGTTACGCACATTGTTCCGTTACGCTGTGACCTGTTACGCTCATTGTACGCTTGGGCCGCATCTATCTCTCTTCCAATCGACTGTTCATAAAGTGAAATGAAAAGTTAATGTGGTTTTCATTGCTTATTACAACAATTTCGGCAATAAAGGGTAATTATTCTTGCATTTTAAAAATCTGATTATTAGTTTAATTTCAGGTATTTATTTATTTATTATTAAAATATAAATGATTAAATTTTATTTATAAAGTATGCAATCTTTTCATCAATGTTTTGTTATGACGTTGTCACGTTAAACTATCGTCCGTAAACCGACTTTACAGACAACCAATTTTTGGGAGAACAATAAATGTAAGGGAGTCATCAAGTTAAAATTTCATAAAAAGCCCTAAAATAAAAATAACGAGGATAGAACGCGAGAGACGAAGCCTTGAGTTCGCTACGAATCATGGGTGTCATTCCTAAATTATGAGCGACAGCGAAATTGTCGAGTGGGAAACGAGCAGCTAAGGGAAGGGGGAAAACGCACGACAGAGGTAGGTTGAAAGCGACAGGTGAAGAAGCCGAGACTTCACTCCACCTGCCGCAACGACGAGGGGGGAGGGGACGGGATTGGTCGGGTAACGACATGCGAGTCAGTGCACGCCGATCGAATTCAGAGAGCGGGTTGTTATTTATTTGCTTGGCTCAGCAGATAGAATAGAGTACGATGGCAATTTTACTTCTCTTTGGAACTAAGACCGTTCAGATATAAAAAAGGTTACGTAGAAAAAAAATACGCGAGGAAGCCATTCAGTACTTGCTGGTGAAGTTTAAACCTCTAACCTCGGAAACGAGCAAATTCACGTGTTGTCATGTTCACGTTGCAATTTATATATATATATATATATATACATATAATACGAAACACGAACATGGACATATAATTCTTTAAAATATCTCCGGGCGTGATAAAAAAACTTGTGAATAAAATATTGCTTTCCAAATACCAACATTTCTGGATGCGAATCATACACATGCTTTCAGCGCCCACCGATGGAATTAGCTGCTTGAATCGTAAAAGATGCTTGCCACCATAAAGCAGATAGCAGCTATGGATTAGCGAAATGGTTATTCTTCAAAACTAGTAATGGTAGTTATGGTTCAGATTGAAAAACTGGTTATTTGTTTTGTTAAAATTTTAAATCATTCACTATTCCAAATGCAAAGTGTAATTTAAAAAAAAAAACATTACAGCCATCAAAATTATGGCGTAATTTTATTACTGGCATTGTATTTATTCTTTGTTTTCATTCTAAAGAAAAAAAAAGATCACCGCTGCAAATGTAATTATAGATATATAATTTTATTCAAGCACGTTGTTTATTAGCATAATTACGAAGAAATTTTTACTGACTGAATGAATGGAACATTTCACTTTGACTTTGTCGTGCAGACGCTATAGCCTATTATTAAAATATTACTCATCTTGTTAAAATTCACTAAAGCGTCAATACTATAAAGTTTTCGCACACGTTAAAAGTTACACTTCTATGATACTACTAAAATACCAACATGTAACATTTTAAAACACACATTATAACACTAAGTGGGCCTATATGTTTGTATATTTGTTTTTGCTTAAACGACTGAAATTAGTCTGTAAATACTTCCTACAATCAAAATTATACACCAATGAGTTGATTCAACATCATTATTATATATTATTGATAAATTGTAATGTTATTAAAAAATAAAGTTGGTTATAGACGAGATTCGATCATGGCTCTTGTTGTTACAGAGTCCTCGCTCTGCCGCAAGCGCTACTATTTTTTTTAATTTGGTTGGCACACTGGCTAGTTTTGACATTCACCAATGTGCCAATCATCTCCCCCCTCCTTAATGTTTATTTTATGTAACCCCGCGTCGTTGTTAAATTGTAGTTGTAGTTGTTGGTGCACGGGTAAGCGCCAAGGAGACGATAAGGACAACACAAATTACAACCATGTCTTACCCGGGATTCGAACCCAGAGCCCCCCGCACCGTATCCCGGTGCGTTGCCGACTACGCTACGGAGGCCGACTACAACTCAGCCTCTTAAAAGTATGGAAGTATAATAGGTATTTCAATTGTAATATCAGTTTTCTTATATATTATAAAACTTGAGATTACTTTTTACAATGGCTATTGTAGTCCATAAAATATATTCCAGGGTGATTACACAATCATAAAGTTTCATTTGGCACACCGATAAGTTTGGTATATCCCCTAATGTTTACAAAAGTGACTACATACGGGTTTATGATGCTACATGTGAGTCCACCATATTTATCCTACATTTCTGTTTATCGCCTTCCATTACATTTTCACGAAGTTACTCCTATCAAGTTCCGCACACCGAAAGAAAGGATGGCCACACGTTAAAAAATATTCACAGTACTGTCTGAATATAACCTGTCTGAATATAACCTGGAAGCAGGCTGAACGAAACGCAGGTAGAAATAAACCCTAATGTTTCCATTGGCAAGCGGGAGAATTTCCCACGAAAACCTCACGCCACTAGCCCCTACTCTTACTATTTTTTTTATAACAGCCACAAATTTAAGCACTTGAAGAAGTTAACGTTTGCTACCGCATCATTACGTCGTTTGCAGTCGCTTAAGCTAAACAGGTAATTAATGTGCTCCTGGCAGCCACTATGGAAACCACAATAAACAAAAGCTTAGAAATATAATAATTTTGCGTTTTTTTTGTGCCAGTAATTTGTTTTAAAAAATTTAAACAAAAATCTATAAAAAAATATGCGGTGGCAGTCAAAGAGTCTTAAACGACCCTATTTTTAATGTCAATATCTTCTCATAATATTCCTACTACTTTACTGTTATCAGAATTTGGTTAAAACAAACATATCGTTATACAGATCACAAACTTTCGAAGCCACTGTCTGAACTAGCTTGGCTTCTGGATTGTAGCCGCGTCCAAGGCGAATATATCACCTACGTTTCGGTCGACATTGCAGTCACCATCGTCAGGGTAGAGTTACATAATGATGTTTTTACAAGTTCTTCTACCTTTAATACTCTCGCCTGAGAGGAGTGTTTCCCGATTGGCTGTAGCTGTGGGCCAATCACAGCCTTCCTTTCGTCTAGTTGGCTTGTTTGGTTTGGCCAATCGGAGCTGGGCTTCTGTGATTGGCTGGTCGTGCTGGCAAACCAGTGGCCTCTACTCTTCTGATTGGCTGAGCTGTTTGCCCAACCGGAGGCGGCCTGTCAGGCCGCATAAGCCAGGCTTCTTCAATCATAACGTAGTTGACAGAGCAAAAACTGTTCAGTGCAACTTGGTAGGAAATTCTTAAAATGAGCAGCGTGGCGAATATATATTTAGCTGGTGCGATGGAGAAGAGAAGTCGACGCGAGTTGGTTGCCAGCCGCATCTGTGCGAAGTGGTTGCCACTCCCACCGATGGGGTGGACGGAAGGGATATTTATTTTTTTCCCCTCGCACCCTGTCGCTCGCCGCTTCGCCTCTGCTCCGGAGAGCTCCCTCCGTCTCGCGGCTGACAACATGACGTCACGGAGAGCTCTTATCTCCCTGCTCCGACAAGCCCTTTACAGGACTCCTTTGAAGCCAGGAGGTATGTCCGCAACCCGTCCGCCGGGCGAGAGGGGTTGGGAAAAAAAATGTCCATTTCCTGGCCGCTGGGAAATGTTTTTTTATTTTATTTTACCCCCTTCTTCCTCGCTGCGTGGAGTGAGATTAATGAGTTCGCCCCTTCGGGTCCCCCGACCTACCCTTCGCGAGGGTTCGGCAAGGGAGGGGGTGTGTATTTACTCAGCTCCGGCCCCGGTGTTTTCTGACTCTGACAGATGGCGCCATGATCTGCGGGTTTCACCCGCAGGCGGTAAATTCTTCTTCCTTCCCCTCCACCCCCCCCCACCTTCTCAAACGTACAGAGGTCCGGAGAGACGTGAAAAAAAAAAACGGTTCACTAAATTAGGTGTTCTGTGTGCGATTTTCAAGCTCCCTCATGTCTATAACTCGAGCTCCGATGAAATGAACTTGCTTTGGAAAATATAATCCGTCTTCTTCCTCCTACTTAAGTTTCATGGCCAAGCATGCCTATGAGAGCACGTAAGGTTTAGTTCAGTTTTTTTTTTTTTAAATTAATTAATCACTCCGCTGTGGGATTTAGTTTTCAATGAGTGGATGAATGAGCACTTGGCAATAATGTCTCGTCGATATCTAGCTCGCTGGAGAAGATGAGAGATGATGATCTAAGTCAATGTGCATTAAGGCGAATGAACGAGCGTGAGCAAAGGGAGTACACGGGAAAAAAAATGAAACTTTCCGTCACGTTTCCCAATTTGCAAAATTCTAGATTGGACCCGACCGAGAATCCGACGTTGATAACTATTAGATAACTATTATAAAACTAATTAGTTGTAAGGCGCATAAGTCACCCGTTGAAAAATTATGAATTGAACAAACACTTTTATTTAATATACACGAAAAATTTAATAAAAGTTAAATTATTTTAATACTGTGTAAATAATATTTATTTCTGATATATATTAAATGATAAAACATATTTTGACATAAAAACTGTTTTTAATGGAAAACCTTGTAAAAAATCATTTCGTGTGAATTGTCTCATCCAATAACTTTTAATAAATTATAACTAAATAGTAAAGTTTGTTATTATTCATTTTCAGCGATAAATTGAATAATAACTTACTTTACAAAGTTAATTAATCAAATTCTAAAATTCAAAATTGATTAAGAACTCACAGATTAACAAAAAATATTATTTTAACTTCTAGCACCATCTTTTGGTGAATATATTCAAAAACACGTTTTAAACATATAAAAATAAGAAAGTATTGCTGTGTATGAAACAGCAAGTGCGGCTACCTGCAGAAGTGCAGCAAGTGCCGGCTTCAGACTCCTGGACATACTGCACTCCATAAGTAGAGACTGGAAAAATTCGCGCTTTCGATGACCTCTAGGATAGACTACACAACCCTCTACATACTCAGGCAAATGCCACTTGCTCATTGCCTATTGACTCGTGACACTTGTCAACTGGGACGCTTGCGATTAGATATTTTTTATTTGAAGGTTTCCCATTGGTTAAAAGTCCTTCAGATAAACTGTAAGCCAATCACAGAAGCAATATAAATGTACAGTTGTTTGAATTCTAGCATATCGTGAAATGAATCCGCGAATTTTTCCGGTCTCTATCCATAAGCCTCAGCAAACCCGGGCCGAGAGAGCATTTTTACTGGCTGACGGCCAGAGATCGGTCAGGCACCTCAAACGACGGTGAGTCACTAGCCCCAGATCTTGGCGGGCATTTCATCTACAAGTGTTTGCAATCCAGACTGTCACTGAATCAGTTCAACACAAATTTCTTAAACAATAACTCCAAAATCTGAATATTTCAATTTGTGAATTTTTAGCAACTGAAAATTCTGCGAACAGTTGGTCACTGCCTGATAAATTAGTAGACTGTAATTTAAGTGTGGGACTTTAAAAATATTAGTGAAATTTAGTGATAAAACAGTGGCGTTATGTTACAGAATCCCACTGTAGGAATCAAGAGAAGAGGTTTCAACAAATTCTAAGGCAAAGCTCAGTTTCAACTGATATGAGTTTAGAATGCTAGGGACGGACTTCTTGACGGGTCAGTGAAGCCAAATACACGAATATGTCAGAGGTCTATTTCAACACTACAAGTAAATAAAGTAGTATAATCAACCTAAAGAGAAACATCATTAAAGAAGTATTTTGTAAATAAAATGTAAATTTATATATTTCTGCATACATATGCTAACTTAATTTTTTTTTTAAACTACTCTCTGCATTACGACATAATTATGTTGCTATGTGTGGTTTAGACATTTGAAAATTTTATTTGATTTGAAGAAAGGAAGGAAAATATTCAGGGTAGATTATTTCTAGAGACCCGTGAATTTCGCGGATTCAATGACCTCCAGGATAGACTCCAATATCCTCTACACACTCGGGAAAATGCCAACTGTTCATTGGCTGTTGACTTGTGAGTCGTCTCGACTGGGTGGCCTGTGATTCGACATTTCTATGAGTGAGGGTTTTTAATTGGCCCTCAGTCCTCCAGATTAACAGAGAACCAATGACAAAATCAATCAGCACTAGGTATAATTATTTGAATTTTAGCATAACACGAAATGAATCCACGAAATTCACGGGTCTCTAATTATTTCTAACAAATACCACTGATAGTGAACGTGCGTTCTGCCATCTGTTGGCCAGAGGTAAAACCGAGGCGAGACTTATCCCAAACATTCCTGAGCTATCCGGTGTCGGGGGCGACCCGTGGATCTCCTGTCCACCGAGCAGCCGAGGCACAACTCGCAAGGTCGGACAACTTGGTCGGACAACACGTCTCTCCCACACCACCCCAGGCGTGTTCGACGCTCCTTACACTACTACACTTGGTGCCCCGGACTTATCTCTTCTCCCACCTTCCCCCTGTTTGCCGCACGAATTCCCACCTGTTCCAGGGACGAGATAGTTTCCTCCCTCCCCCACCTCCCAACTCGACCACGTCATCGGCGCGGCCGGGGTCCGAGAGGGCCTGACCCAGACACCCTCATTAGCAATGCAGATGGCGACCGGCTCCTTCAGCCGCCCCTGCCACCGCGGGGAGGGGGGATGTCGGGGAAATGTACCCCCAGGGTAATTATCACTCGGGCGCCCTCCCACACGTCCCCCGCAGGCCTTCCAGGGGGGTGGGGTTCCGGGAGCTCGCCCACACCAGGGTACCCGCCCCGCGCCTGACGGGCCCGTCGCCGGCGAGATAGCGGCCGAGGCCTCTTTCCATCTCCCCTTGTCAGCTGGAAGCTGATCACTTGACGGGAGAATAAAAAAAACCTGCAAGCTCATGTGTCGGAGCGGCAGTCGATGGTTCGATCCCATAACGACGGCACGGCACAGGGACAATGATTCATCTGAACTAATTTACTTGCAGCATGGGTTGAGAAGGAGGGATATAGTTTTTCTCGTGAATTTAACCGACACGTCATCTCTGGATAGGGCGCCCATATTTTGGCCTACATGCATGCAATGAGCAGAAATCTTTAAAATGTACAGAGAGCTTTCAATAAGATATAGTTTTGACACCCAACCCGTTTTACAGTCACGCACTTTTGTAAGTGCAGGCAGCCCCCCTTACCCCTCAGAGAGAGGCTTCTTAATTACAGGGGGCGAGATCCCTGCCCGACCCCCAACACGGTCCAGCTAGTTTTTTAAAATTTATACTAAAAATGCTTGATATGTTGGCTTTTGTTATATGAATAATACACTATTGGATAGCACGCTGGGTGGCATCCTTATGAAATAAAACTTCGGATAATAAAACGACGGGTTTCAGGGGAATGATATATCATGTACTTTGTGTTGACCGCTTGCTAAAAATCCATTTTTTTGTCGCTAAGCTTTTTTTGAAAGCCATATATCCGAACAGCCATTCGACCCACTGCAATTTTTGTTTCAAAATGCGTTTAAAATAAAACACCAAAATTATTTATACATATAAATTATGATTAAGAATGTTTCTGCATCACATGTCTGTTAAAAATTTGACATATTCAGTTTAAAATCGGAAGTATGTACAAAAGCTTTTTCACTTTGATGTTTTCAAAATAAAACGTATTATAGAACGAAGTATCAATGTCCTAAGCGTATAACTTTAAGAATATATTATCAGGAAATGTACTCACGTTTTGACTAGATAATACGTAGATGGCCGTTTTAGAAAGGTTTAGTAAAATATTTAATAACCAATAATGTTTTCTGCCTGTGTCATCTCATATGTTACACTATGGTTTGTTCTCTCGTAAAAATGAAATTAATTGATGTGTACCTGATATTGAGTGAATTGTGTTTATAAGAGTACAAGGAGAAGAGTAATGAAGTAACTGTATTATCTCTTGTGGCAATGGCTGGCAGGAATAAGTTGTTGAAATACAGTATTTCCATTAAAGAATGCCTTAGTTATAAAATTAAATAGTATCAACTGCAAGCGTTGTAGAGTGTTGGTTCAAGATCACAATTAAAGAGTAATTCAAAACGTTTTTGGTAATCGCATGTGCAAATACTGCTTTGTGGTTTTCTCGATTGCTGCTGCAAAGAATGGTACTTTCCACAATTAGTAGAGGGCGAACATGTGAACTTTATTTGGCAACAGGATAGAGCGCCTCCCCATTGGAATCTGTTTGTACGAGAGTGGTTGAACGTCGAAGTCCCTGACCGTTGGATTGGTGGTAATGGTCGAGAACAGAGCTCTTTTTCGCTGAGCTCCACGTTCACCTGACGTTACGCCAAGCGATTTGTTCCTTTGGGGCTTTATAAAAGATTGTGTCTACTTTCCGCCGCTACCTAAAGATTTGCCAGAGTTTAGACCCAGAATTGAAGAGTCTATAGCTTCCTTTACTCCGGACGTGTTAACTTAAGTGTTGTAAGAGTTGGACCTTAAGTTGGGTGTGTGCCGTACAACTAAAGGTGCACATATGGAACGTTTCTAAGAGAAAAATAAACTAGTTTACTTTACCTTCAGTTTGATGTATGATTTGTTGTAAATAGTCTAAATTAAACTGTTATACTATGTATATTATTGAAACTGGGATGTTGTTTCACGGACAGGCTGTAATGTAGCCGGTCGCTGGTGTGACGAAGCTGCTCCAATCCCGTCGCTTGTTCGCAGGCCTCGGCAGGAATCCGCGCGCGTTGAAAAGGAGCGCTGACCGCGGAATTGCCCCGCTCGCAAAACCGCGACACGTGGGAGCCCCATTTTCAGCGGCCAACCCCCCTCTCCCTCCGTTCCCCCTCACAGGACCAGAGCCCCGCGTTCCGCCAAACGTTTCCGGGGTATCGGCCCCGGGCCGACCAGAAATTGTTTTCCAGCGGCCGCCGCGTGCGTCACGCCCTGAAGCTCTCGCCGGACGAAACGGAACGGGAAAAATGCACAAGGGCTGGTGGCGAGGAGGGTAGAAGTTGACAGGGGAGGGAAACGGGGTTATGATGCCTGCCACAACACCCCTCACCCCACGCGAAACTCAGCCGCGCCGCGCCGTATCAAAGTGTCGACGCCACGTCGGCTGTGCGACTAGAAAACAGAAACGAAAAAATAAAGGATTAAATAAAAGCAGATTCACTTTCTCTCTCCCTCTCTCTCTGTATCGTTATCATATACCGGGAAAAAAAATGCTTCATGTACAATGTAGTTATTAAAGCAGTGCGTTATTCTTGACATTATCAATATAGCACGACTAGCCCCACATAAATTGGTACCTTTATTATTATTATTATTTTACAATTGAACACACAACTGCGTACTTATTTATCAGACGACTTGTTTGATAGTCAGTTGGCGATTCGGTCTCAAGTTTGGGAGTTCGTGAGTTCGATTTCGGGTGCCTGTGATGTGAGAACCTGAAATGTAGTTGTTTCAAATTGGTTCTTAACAAATCTCTCCTCCTTTACTACCTTTTACTGCCAGGCGAGTGTTGATGAGGAAACTTAATTAAGGCCTGCTTTGATCAGTAACCGATGTGCAGATAAGTAATTGAAGTTACGCCATTAGCCTTCACATAAAGCCCGAATAAAATAAATATATCTGCAAGTGACGATGTTTAAATTTTCCTGATTAGATCTCGACTATTTATATTGCCTATGTTTGATTATTTTGTCCCATTAATTTTAAAATTTGTTTATTATAGTGATACTGGAAATTTTCAGTTAAGGCATGAAGCTTTAAAGCATCGAATAGAAAGTTTTAAATTTATATCTTACTTTTTTGAGGTGATAACGTCTTATAAATCGATGAACGCTGGCTGCACGCATGAACATTTTTCACGTTCCGCCTGAGCCGAGCTTGCAAGAACCGGGCAACCACCGTGCGAGTAAATCTTCTATAATATCAAACAGGTTAAGGCGGGTTTTTTAACTAATTGTTCGTGATTATATTTAAACAAATTATTTAAATTAAATTTGCAAAAAACTGTAAATAATATTTGAAAATAAAAAGTATGCAATTTTTCATCAATGTTTTCTTATGACGTTATCACGTAAAATTAACGTCCGTAAACCGACTTTACAGACAACCCCCTTTTTTTATTTAACATTAACAACTGTAAACCTGTTACTTGTCCCTAGAGTGCATGTTATGTGCTTCGCAAAACCTTTTTAGTTCGTATCTTCACACATTAGCACATTCTTTTTCTGAAAAACATAAGTTAGATTTAATATATATGCTGCTTTTTTTAAAATATTTAGCTCTATTAAATTTTCATTTAAAAAGTAATGAACTGGATAAGAACGAGGAAGTGAGGACAAAATTATTAAAGTTTCATTGTTTTCCACCAAATTCGTGAAGCAAACAAACATCGTCCCTTCGTAAGAAACTTAAATTTTGCAGTGTTTAGAACACTAGGCTAAACCTGGCTTCTTCGTTAAAAAAAGTAGATTAATATCGCTGTTTGCTATCGCTGTTTACCTTTCCTCTCTTCGTTGAGGGCCAAATTGTTTACAATTATTAATACGGGGTTACGACCGTAAACTCGATCACGTAACAAATATCTATTGATAAAATAATATTGATAGGAATTTTTACAAACGATTACTTTTAATTCAATCAAAAATACTATACATCGATCAGAAATTTTGATTATTTATTGACTCAAATTAATCATGGTTATTTTAACGTAATTTGATCATATTTCTTGGTGTTTTCAAGAAATTATTTTGTTTGGAAACCAAAATCAATATAGTTATAATATATTTCCCGTTTTGCATGTGAAAAAGTAAAATATTTAAATGATCTGCATTTAAAATGCAGTTAAAAATGATTCAGTTACCTCAACACGTTCCATGTCGATGCTCTTTGTCTCGTAACCACGCCGTAACATATCTCAGTTCGTACCCGTCCTCGATGCCAGCGCACTCTCGTGTCCGGTGCCGAGAACTACCCTGCAATCCCACCAACATGGCGCGCGAACCAGCTTCCCCCAGTCGCCACTCAGCGCTAGTGGTGTGTGCTGGAGACGACACTCCTAGACGTAGAACAATTAAGGAGATGTAGAAGCGCGACCCTTACAGTGGAAACTGAGATCTTGTTTTAAGTAAGTAAGCAGTTTAGTTACACAGAAAATATACATAAAATGGCGCCTAGTATGTGAGGCTACCCTTAATACAATGTGAATCATTACATGCTCCAGCCATATCGGCTCTTTCAAGCGACACTTAAGAAAACGAGACAGAAAAAGAAATAAGAAAAACAAATTACTTATTCTGAAAATCATAAAAAAATATTTTAAAAAAACTAATTTCTAGAACATCATTCTTATCCTATCTATGGGATGAAGAGCAAGGTTCTTTTTCACTTTATATCTTTGCTTATATTACATATGTGACAACTGAGTACGTAACAAAAATAAACGAATGTTTAAATCTCGAAAATAAACTATGTTTTAAGCGACATGTGACGCTATCTATTAGGTAAGACCATACATAACTACTAGCAAAAAAAGAAATCTCAGGCGGAAGGTTCAATGTTAGCTTTATAATGATAATTGATTTGATAAAAATAAGATAGTTATACAAAAAAACACTTAATATTGTTTTGCAATAAAAGGCATGTTCTAATTAAGTGAGAGTGGCTACCGAATTAAAGAAAATAATTTGCATGCATGATTTTAGCTGACGTATTACTTCTCACAATCAATGTAGCTACGTTAGTAATATATCATGAATGCTGCAATCTAGCGGGTGTGCTCGAAACTAGGTTTCAGTCTCAGGAAGTTTCTTGCCGACGAGTCCTCTGGCGACAATAACACAAGCGGGAGCATGTCAGGGCAGTCAGAGAACGTGGAATTCGTCACAGTGGACCCTGTTTACCAACTATAACCTCTTAATATGTACATTCTTTTCCTATCTCCTGGCCATTCTCTTTTGAACTTCATCTGCTATATCATACCACCCTACTTTTTTTTCTATTGCAGATAAAAATGAATCTAAACTGGGAAAAACCCACAACTCAGCATAAATTACTGTTTTCAAAACTAGCATCTGTATTTTACTATGTGATGTTAAACCAGCATACATATTATTTTTTTTTATTAGATGGTACAGCTGTGAAAAATATTTCTGATGTGCTAAAAAAATTTAATAATTGATAAATTTTTCAATAAAGATTCGTACTAATTAAATCAATTACACGTGCTTCTTAAATAGTATATAAAAGATATTTATTAAAATTAAGTATTTGACCAAGCTCAAAAAGAAAGATGCCAAGAAAAATAGTTTTCAGAAATTCTTCTTCAGTGCAGGCAGTAATTTTATACTCAACACGTTACATTTCAGAAATTTTTCTTTAGTGCAGGTAGTAACTTTATACTCAACATGTTAACTTTACTGCATTATTAAGATACTTTCTGTCGTCTCTGTAATGCGAAAAATTTGTTTTTGACAACTTAGATTACTATCTCCCATTTCTGTGAGTATCCTTAATTAATCCACAATATTTACTTTGAATATGGCTAAACAGTAGTTGCACAAATGAATTTTGTACAACTTAAGTATAGATTTACTTAAATTGTAGACTTTAAAATTGCAAAGAATATGTATAATAAAGTAAAATTGCTTTTTACTCAACCAGATGAGAAATTATCATCGATATTCGTTCATATTATACAGAAACTTTAAAGGGGTTAAAGTGATGTTTTTATCTGTGTTGGGTTCGTCTTACAAATGCCAGCGTTCACAAATACTGTCTGAGTACTACAAGAAAACTTTTAAAAGTAATTTAACCATAATATATAAATATATTTGCTATATTTGATTGTAAACACTCATGTCATGTATGACATAATAAATGAACATAAAAAGAATTTTTGATAATATTCCATTGTCAAACTCATGTACAACGCATAATAGGTTATCCTAATTTCACTTGAATGAAGCCCTTTGGTCTCCCAGCGAAGAAAAATGCCATAAAAAGAGTAAGTACCTTTCAGTTTTTGCGCTGAAAGAAAACAATTTTGTGGCCACAACAACAAATTTTACCAATACTTACAGAACTTACCAAATATATTTTGTAAACAGAAAATATAATTTTGTAGTATCTACGAAATGAATTTTTAATGACAGCCAAATTTGGTTTATACAAAGAAAATAATAAAAAAAAATTATTATTATTTTTCGGAGTAAACAAATTTGTTTTCATCAGTACAACAACGCTCGCCCTGAGAATAAACGATAAACACAATGAAGGGAAATGTGCTCAGCGGGAATAATGTTTAACATTCCGCGCGCCACATTATTCTTGCGTGCTTGTCGGCTCGCAAACAGCCAGCCTAGCAATGCTTCCCGCCTCTCAAGACGGCGGGGCAGTTAAAAAGGAATTATCGCCCCTTGTTGCCGGGGGGAGGGGGAGGGGAGAGGAAAGGGGTAATTGGAGCTGGTCGAGGAACTGCTCCGAGGAGGATGAGTTGCAAAGGACGAGAATTTTCAAATGTAAGTCGGGCGGACGCAGCTTGCTGAGTTCATTGGCAAGACCTTCTCGCGTCTTTGGTCGTCGCGGCGGTAAGGAAGCGTTATCAGCCTATCTATTATTTCGTTGCCTTATTTTAAGTGGTGAAGTTGGGGCGTGCCGCCTTGTATTACACTTAACCACATACATATTTAATAAGTGAGCACTTGAGAGATAAGCTTAATAAAAACTTTAGCTAAGTAAACCGAAAAGTACTATCAAGTATAAATAAAACTAACAATATGACTAACAAAAATAAAATAACAACAATTAAAATACACAAAATAAACATGATTTACCTAAATTATAAGATATTAAATATTGATTTTTTAAATATATCTATTGCTATCTATAGGTATAATGGTTTATGACAACTAAACCAAAAAATTTAAAATACTAATACATTGTCTTATAATGATTCATTCTCATTTACAAACATTCACGCATATTCAGCCACATATTACTGAGACCACAGATAACCTGATCATCAGAGTTTAGCAAGTAACATGAATAATGTAATTTGTCGGAAGTAACTTCCAAAACCTCAAGGGAGAGGAAAAAAACAATTCTACTAGTGATTCAGCTGTTGCATTACAAAATAAATGTTGAGACTGACATGGAAATGATGGCACCGAAACTCTAACCTCCACCAAGCAGTAACGTAAGACATAATCGTCAAAAGCCAAAACAGCTTAATTGATCCATCAAAATTTACCCAGACGCTTTGACGTATGATTCTTTTAAAAATTCATTTGTAATGATATTTAATAATCAATAGCCTGTGCAGTGTTTACTAAAAACCGCCTCTGCCAGGAGCAGTTACAGTCTAGATCCAACGAACTATGTTTCACTTTTTCAAGCTAAGCTACTGTGATTCTTTGGCACCCGTACGAAGGGTACTTAGTGAGAAATATGTTCAATCACACGTGCGAGATTACATTTCATTTAATTCAGTACAGTTCTTTACTGCAGCGTTCGCCAGCGTCAAGTGTCGTTATCAGATTTAAAAAAAATTCAGTTTTTTAAAAAAAAACGAACAACCTGTTTTTTGTTCAACCCTGTTTTTTTAGGTTTAAATCAAGTTATTTTTATTACGTTAGTTATATTGGTCAGCATGTTTAAATAAAAGCCGTAGAACATCCCGCTTTTAGCCACTCATGTTGAACCAGAAAAGTTATAACGTCAAAGAACTGAAGTCCAGCATATATGCACATCTGACTGAGACTAAACCACAGAAACCCTCGAAAAGAGGATTCTCCACAGAATTGGTATTTCCCACAGAATGAGGATTTACAGTACAGTCGGAGATTTTCTACAAAGCAGGAATTACAAGCTAAATATTTATAATTTTAGAGGAATATGTAGGTAGGTAATATTAATAAGGTATTCAGATAGTTTAAATGACAAAATTTTGAATTATTTGTTCCTGAAACACAAGATAAATTAATGAGCAAACTTTTGTTATTTTTAGAGTGGAATGAAATTTTATTTATTGATACATTATATTTATAATTACATTATTTATTGTTTTTTTTTAATACATACTACGTTAAAACCGTGTTTTAAACCATTGTGTTATGAATCAGCCAATATTGGTCGCAATGACGAAAGCTGTTGCCATTTATCTGATGGGGACTCAAGTATCTATTTGAAGATAAAATCAGAGCTTTACGTTTCCTCAGTCCGCACATCCCACCCATAGTGCAGCAGATTCGCGGACTGTACCGCTGCAGTATCCCTGTGATGTTGCTGTCGTTGTCACTTACCGCGTCAAACCGTAGTTGGAAAAGGCCATCTACAGCATGCGAAGATCACTACTACCTTCAGCAGTTTCATCACATTCTTATCTGAGCTATGAAGTGAAATTCTTCTGGGACAGTCAAGTTTAATTTTCCTTGAACTTGAGGTCAAAAAAAAAACCCTCGGTGGGCAAAGAAAGTGAGTGGAGTTACCAATCCCCTCGTTAGGAATATAATATCTAGTTGGGCATTTAAACCAAATACCCAGGACCACAAAAAGCACATTTGGTATGAGACAGGTGACCAAAATTCAGCCGCTGTGCATGTTTGTCGGTGACTACCTGCTGTCTGAGCCACCCCATTGCTATCAGATCTTCTGCGGTCGTCTGTGAGGAAGGAGACTACAGGCCGGAGTGAAGGCGGTTGTTGTGGCACTGCCTGCAGACAGAAGAGGGAGGGGCTGTTTTAGTTTCGGAGATCGTTTGCCTCCGGAAACGGCGACAGTAAACCTGCAGTTTGTCCCGGGAAGAGGTGATTCCGGAGAAGGCAGGGATAACCGCTTGGCGCTAACCACCGCGGGAGTTCTGCTGCGTAGTCCCTTCTGAAGGCGAGGATGGTTCGAGGAAGAAAGAGCGATGTCGAAGAGTGTAAGACGGAGAAGAGAAAACATAAAAACCAATGATAAATCAATGCAGCGGGGATCTTGAATGTTGGTTTTTGCTTTCCTGGTAACAGAGCGTTCCATACGCGATATTGGTAATTGATCAATATTTATGAACTATCACACTCAAGAACCAAAGAAACACATATACAGGACGATTCCCGATGAGTTACCACTACTTACAGGCTTTTTTCTTACGTCATCTGGAGAAAAATTAATGGTGCTCATAAAAGAATGTGCCAGTTTCTATGGTATATTATAAAAATTTAATTTAGACTATTTACAACAAATCATTCATAAAATTGAAGGTAAACTAGCCTAGCTGTCCACTATGCGCATCTTTAGTTACACAACGCAATCCAACCTAAAGTCCAATTATTCCCACACTTTGGTTAACACGTCCGGAGTAATGGAAGCAATAACCTCTTCAATTCTGTGTCTCAACTCTAGCGAATCATTATGTAGCGGTGGAACGTAGACACGATCTTTTATAAAGCCCCAAAAAATATATATATATCGCATGGCATTATGTCAGGTGAACGAGGAGGCCAGCGAAAAAGAGCTCTGTCGTCTCGACCATTACGACCAATCCAACGGTCGGGAAACTTCGACGTTCAACCACTCTTGTACAAGGATATTCCAATGGTGTTAGCTGAAATAACAGATTCACTCTTAGAAAATTGCAGAACACACGCTCAGGAGTCGCCATTTTGTGTATGTGGAGCTGCAAGCGAGAAAAAACAAAGCAGTACTCGCGCATGCGCTTATCTAAAACTGTTTGTGTTACTCTTTAATTGTGACCTTGAACCAAAACTCTACAACGAATACCGTTGATACTAGTAAAATTTATAACTGGGAAATTATTTTATGGACATATACTGTATGTCACATAAAAGTGGGTCACATTCCAAAATAGACAGAGTAAATAATCAACTCATTGCGGATGGGGATGGATGAAGGACATGGTTAATCGAAGGACAACACAAACAAGTGAGGACCTTCCTCCTCGTATTACGCAAGGCTCTGCAGTAATAAAGCCAGCCGTGTTCAGCCACGCAGAGCGACATGCAAGGTACATGAGCATGCGGCCAAGTGTGTGGCAGTGGATGGAAACTATTTTTAACAGCATTAGTAAGCCTGCTGCACGAAAATGCGTTGGTCAACTGAAAAAAATAAGCACGCTTAATACATTACTGTATTTACATGTGGATAGATTATCAGTGGATTCTTATTTTTTATAATGTTTAAAATTTGTGAATATTGAGAATGGGACCTGTATTTGAAAGACATATTTGGATCCTAATGTTGTAAGGATTAGGCTTTGAAAGTGGAGGTAACTACTTGTTAATCATTCTGTAACTAAATCCTCATGAAAAAAAGATCTAAACTGTACCTATTAAAAAAAATTTCTTCAAATTTGTTTTAATTATTATTATTATTTTTTTTTACTTTTGATGTGTTATCATCTCGAATATTCTGTGATTTTAATGGCTCTTATTCTGTTGGCAATAATACAACAAACTCTTCTGTGGTTTATTAAACCAATATTAAAATTTTTAATATGTCAATTTTTTTAACTATACAAACGATAAAACTTTTGTCGATAATATTATCGCCCTTCATTTAGAACACCGAGTTTTATTATTTTGTATAATAAAACAGCCCCTTAGTTATAAAATGCAGGTTTCAATCAAATAAACCATTATTATTTAAATGTTATGTTTCATGCCAAGTCTTTAATTTTATTTGCAAAGAAAACATATATAATTTGGAGTTTTAAATGTTCATAATATTTCTAGAATAGTAAGGAATAGTTGTCAGCGCTGACGGAATTATAACCTTTATTTTCCTCGCATTTAAAATGAAATACACTGTAAAAATATATATGGTTACATTCATCAAACTTCAATAGAATATTTTGACCCATTTAATAAATGATGATTCAATTTTGTAATATGGTATATTTTTATTGTAATAGCTTTGCCTAAAAAAAAAAAAAACAAGTAGGAGATTAATTCAGTGTTTATGGGGAATACCTACATTTACTTACTAAAATGTTTAGAAGCATTACCGAAAATGGTTTTACTGTGTATATTTGTACCACTGCTCAAGGAAGTCGTTTCAGTATTTTCGTAGAATGTTAACGTCACCAGGCGTGAAATTTTTGCAAGAAGATATTTTTAAATAAAGAATGAAAAATAAAGAACGGCGATGACAAACACACTCGCCCATGATATAATTCGGCCCGTGTTTTTTATTTCCTCTCAGTTTGGATGATAGTCACTGTTAATAAATCTTTCGCCATGGTTTTTTTTAAAGAAATCACCGATTGTTTTAAGAAATACATTTTTTCAGTCACTTTTCTCTTGAGCCAACGGATAATAAACCTGACGACGTGGACAAGTGTGAACAAGATTGCTAATGACCGTCGAAATGCATATTTATACTCCAGGGTTGGTACTCGCAAACGTAAGCATTCGAGTATTTGCTAGAGTGGTCTGAGCTAATGTAGGTGATTTTTGGAAAAGGGGGGGGGGGGGGGGAGGGGGAGTAGGAACGGAATGCCGGAAGATAGCATTTCTCCCTTATCTCAAAGGCATCAACCGAAAGAACAAAATGTTAAACAGGAAAAATTTTAATAATTAATAAAATTACTTACAGTCTTTAAATACGTCGTGCTGAGTAAGGCACTGTGAAGTTTATGAAGGTGCTTCCTTGAGCATTAAAAACATCACATCGCCATAACCAAGCATTCTGCCTTCAAGTTCACCGAGACATGAAACCATAATTATTATTTTTAAATAAAATTAACACATTAAATCTTAACTAGAAGTTAAAACCAAGCCATATCACACTTGTTCTAATAATGCAATAAAAAATAAACGTAACTGCACTACCTTGCTGTTTCTAATTTATCTATATGTTTCCTTACGAAACCAAAGTCTCTACGAGAACATGGCAAAATTGCTTATCACATACAGATAGTATGTTCTCGGAAGTAGTTAAAAAGTTACACATTAAAGTGAATGTAAATAACTTAGAAGTGGCGTGGGATAGTGCAACTTACTTGTGTGTAGGATGATTGGAAAATACCAGGCGTAAATTCAACTAGTGGCAAAGGATGCCAAAACAACCTGTTTTGATTGAGGATGAAATGGCTGGAAACGTCGCCCTGTAAACTAACAGGCACGGACAGCTGCGGCGAATTTGAATTTCGCGCGCATCTAGGCACCCATGCGCGAGTGCAGTGCAGTAACTATAATGTCCAAACACTCCGTGGGAACCAGGCGACGAGCCGGGCTCTGGCGTTTTGGAGTGAGTCAAACGCACTGTCGACTAATTTCGGGCTTTGCACGACTAGCGCAGTCGTCGGTTCGGCACGCACATTGCTGCGATTGCAGATCCGTAGAGACCGGAAGAATTCTCGGGTTCAATGACCTCCAGGATAGACTCAAATATCCTCTACACACTCGGGCAAATGCCAACTGTTCATTGGCTGCTGACTTGTGAGTCGTCTCGACTGGGTGGCCTGTGATTCGACACTTCTATGAGTGAGTATCTCTAATTGGCCCTCAGTCCTCCAGATTAACAGTGAACCAATGACCGAAGCAGCACTAAGGTATAATTATTTGAATTTTAGCATTACACGAAATGAACCCGCGAATTTTTCAAGTCCCTACAGATACGATAAACAGCAACGGCACGGCGGACTATAGATTTGCAGGAACAGCTGGCGTGCCAGAGAGGAAATGCAGCAGAAGCACTGGCCAAGGGTACATTCACAACGGAATCGTACCGAATAGAAAAATAAAAGACCTCATACGTCTTGACCAGCGACTGAAGCTGGTAGTTTCACGCCACGAAGGGTTGGCGCCCTGGCAACAGGAGGACTGTTGGGACGCCACATATCCTGGATCTCGAGGTCGAACAGGCAGCAGGCTGGAGCTCGGGGCTCAGCGTGTGACACGGCGTGTCAGTGACGGCACCAGATGCACAGCACGTGCACATGTACAGCACTTGTTCGACGCCATGCGTGACAGCACTCAGCCACTGCAGTGGCACCCCGATGTGCGCGAAATTCACATTTGTGTGCTGCAGCTTCGCAATGTAAATTGCAGAGTTGCGTTTCTGAGCCAATGCAGCATTCTCTTCCGCCCATTAAATTCGCGACCACGATTTTCCAAAAGTTCAGTATAATTGAGACAAGAACTTGTCACCAGACGTCTGAGACACCTGCATTTCTTGACAATATTCCTTCCTGAAGATTATAAAGGTTTTAATGCATAAAAACCTTAAAAATAAAGCCACACCCAATTTTGAAGATAAAACTTTTATTTATGCAGATATCTATTTCATTGTATTATTTTAATTGGATATCTAAATTAAATAATGTTTTTAAATAATGTTTTCAAAGTCGAGTTTTTTTATTTGCGAGTTCAGTGTAAGTGTGAAACTAAAAAGCATTCAACTATTATAAAGAAATAAACTTTAAAATTTTGATACAATGCAAATCAAAAACAGTTAATAAATACACAGTGCTATATTCGTGCTGAATAATTACCAGGTAAATTATGTAAAAATTTTATTCACTTTTTAAAAAAATTAATGTAAAATCTAACTACACATGTTAAAAATTAATTGCAGCACGGAAACAATTTTTTTTAAAACTCTTGGAAGTGATGGCAAGTTAATCATTAACGTATGAAATAATTTTATGATAAAAAAAAGTGTTTCAAAGGCGTTAAGAGAAGTCTCAAGAATTATTCAAAGAGAAACGCCCAGCCTCGTAGCAGCGACGAGACAAAAAAAAGAATGAAAAAATAAAAAATAAAGGAAAGTTACTCCAGGGTAAAAAGAAAGTGAAGTGGCATGGGAGAAAGGTGAGAAGGAAACTCAGCAAAACGACGAGAGACAAGGCAAATGCGAGGAAGATCTGAAGACAGGAAGGGGGGGGGGGGGGAGTGTTCGTTATAAGCGGCGAGCAATTAAAGGAGTCTCAGCATCTCGTGAATGGGCCAGGCGAGGAAATGCGATGAGCCCGTTAGTGCCGTATCCCCGGCCCACCCCCTCTCCCCTCGCCCGGCTGAAAGCAAGACCGTGTTATCAACAGAATGTAGGCACGCGCGCCGAGTGGCGGATGGCTGTCGATCCTCCCAGCCACTAAGCTGTTCGCACAGCGACCCGCAGTTGAGTTAACATCTTCGCTGAAGACTGTCTCACGCTTCATCTACTAGCAGTCGCGAAATCGTGGAACATTTTTCTACCTCGTTTTTAGTGTTTTATTCGATAATCTTACCGTAGCAAGAGTTACAGTCTACTTTCAAAAAAGACTCAATGACGTTTCGGCGTGATTTTTTGCAGTCATCTTCAGCAACGATTAACTGTTGATGCTGAAACTTCGGGCAATCCATCACTTCTTCAGTCGCGGCCTCCAACCCAGATAGTCCTTGTATTGGCTGTTTCCTCTCTAATCTACTTACAGATAACTTATTTATTTAATACGTATCCTTTCAAGTATTCTATAGAAGTCTAAAGTGATACGGTTGGAATAAAATTTTAATCCTTAAAACTCTTAAAAGTATTTACTAAATATTGACGAAAATGTTATGTGGCATATCCAAATATCCAAACAAACATATTACCCACTACACTTTTTGTTTTCTACTTCAATTAGCTTCAAAATGTAGTTGCTAAGAGTTGCTAAGTACCTTGACAGCGCACTCACTAAAATAGAAAACATTTCTTTACTTAAAAATATCTAGTCAGGTCTCTGTAAATTATTTCCTTGCCTTTGAATTATTAATAAATAACTTAATAACTGAAAAATTTAGTAAGGTTTTTTCGGGGGGGGGGGGGGGGGTTGTTTTAAGACCCCAAATATTGTTTTTTTGAATTTACCAATCTATCATGTAAATTATTTGAAATATGTTTCAGGAAGCTCTTCTAATGTGTGAAAATATTTTTTAGGATATTCATTAAACGTATCAGAATATCTGCTCACCATATATATATAGATATATGGATAGAGATAGAGATAGATTAAATATTAAGTGAACACGGCAAAATTTTTTGCTTTTATTTTATAGAAGATTTTATTTGATAGACGACACTCCCCCCCCCCCCCCCCCCCCCAAAAAAAAAAGATTCTTACCCAAAATTTCTCTTGTTATCTTTTCACAAAATATATTACGACAAATGTATAAACAATAATAATTATTATTATATAATAAAGTTGGGTGAATAACTTTAGATGAAAAATTATAAGTAAATTTTACGCCTTAAAACATTTTTCATAATCAGAAATAATTTTTAGCTTTGCACAAGGCAATAGCAAATATAGAATAGTGAATCATTACTTTCATACAATAGTTAAACCTTTAAAAATTTGCCACATGCACGCAAACACATACAGCGATATTCTACACTGTCAGGTTTTCAAATGATAAAGTCAAATTTAGATATATTGAAGAAGTTAATAGCTTACACATCCAGTTATTAGCTATCAGAAAGTTTGCATGCACTATAACGTAATAATAACTTTAAAGTATAAAAATGATTATCACAATCACGATTCTTAGCACTGGACAAAATATCGATCACTACAACTGCTCTAAGATTCTGCTGTTTGGGTACTCGTAGCACGTGTTTAGCAAGAGGATATTGCCTGTATTTCTCGACTACTGCTGCACCAGGCTCTGTAGTGAATCATTAATTTATGAAGCGGAATTCATACTGTAACGGTGCCAATACATTATTTTTCTTTCAATTTAAACTGAAACAAATAAATCAAAAAACAAATAAACTTAATGTAGCTACACTGGTATACACAACAAATCTCAAATGCTTTCCTAAACGTTTTATTCAGTGGCATAAACGAGTCGTTTTTAGTTTAGAGCAACGGGAAGAAACCGAAATTTACTTTTATTTTTTATAACAGTTTTGCGTTACGTTACTATTGATCACTATTGGCTGCTCAGTTGAAATAAAAATATATCAATACAAGGTACATCCAGGGTAAAATAAAGACGGTGCAGTTTATCCTACTAACCATTCAACCGGTATTGGGGTGTTTTAATTATTTCCTGGGCTGCGCGAGATCAGCGGCTCGGTTCTGAAATGCGCACTGCGTGTTGGCGGTAGGGGCGAGTGTTGTCGGGTTTCCCGCCTGCAGGGCGTGTCCTGGTGTCTCTAGCCACGGGCGCTCTCTACAACCACGGCGTCATTTCACAAGCTCCCCAGTTGCGAGGCTATGGACGTTAATTACAGTGCCTGAGGTCTGACCAGTTCATTCCCGTGGCCAGTGATTGCAGCCTCGTACACAGGAGCTTGGAAATTGACGAACTGTTTTCATGATCCAAAGATTCCCGCCTGTGGCTCGTCGTAAGTATTTGAGAACACCAGAAAGAGGCCCACAGGAGGGAGAATCCGTCAACGCTACCGCTGAATCGTCGACATGGCGGACCCTCGTGCTGTATCATAAACCTATTACGACAGGCATTTTTCGCGTAAAAAACCTGAATGCATATCAGTAGGGCCATGTATTTTTCGCGAAAAGATTCCGAGTGTAGCTGGAAGTTGAAACACTGTGTTTCGTGATTGGGCGAGGTTCTTTCAGATACATGTCTACTGTTACAACACCAAGCATAGTAATTAAGGGCGGAAGCAAACACGTCCTGAGTGGCTATCTCGCAAACGGTCGCCTATCAGAAGGAAGAAACCGCTGTTGCGGTCATAGCTAGTTGCAGTCTAATAGGTGTTCAGATTTTTCCGCGAAAAATGCCTGCCCCTACATATCAGACAGAAACAAGGTACACCCGCACCAGAGGTCTCTTCCTTGTGATTGGCGGCCGTCTGTAAGAAAAGTTGTTGCCTTGTATGACCGAGCCACCAAGGGCGCGTTTGCTTCCGCGCTGAATAGCTGTGATTGGTGTTCTAACAATAGAACAGTAACTGAAAGGAACTCACCCAATCAAGAAACACAGACGATGCTACAGTGTTTTAACTTACGGATAGACTCGGAATATTTTCGTGAAATATGCATGCCCCTATATATATATATATATATATATATATATATATATATATATATATATATATATATATATATAAAATTCGTAAACACTGGGGGACGCACCAATTGTATTGGTATACCAAATTAAAACTTTTAGTAGCAAAACTGTGTAAACTCAAAAATTCATAGGTGGAGTAGTCGCAAATTAAAAAAGTACGTTTTAAATTTAATATTACTGTTGATTACCAACAATTTCTTTCCTACTCAAGCTGTGCTTGAAAGGGTTTCGGTGCGGGGGCTCTGGGTTCGATTCCCGGGTAAGACATGAATGTAATTTGTTTGTCCTAATCGTGTCCTTGGCGCTTACCCATACACCTACAACTATAACAAATACAATTTATTACTTAATGACTCGGGATTACATCAAAGATACAACATTAAGGAGGGTGGGAAGATGGTTGGCTCGATGGTGACTGTCAAACTTGGCAGTGTGCCAGTCATAATTTACAAAAAAAAAAAAAAGAGCATTAGCAAATCGTGCGCATCCGAATCGTAATGGTTCTTATTGAATGGGATCAAATCCATTCACCGTAAAATACTAATTTTATATATGATTAATACACTATACAAATTTACTTTAAGAAAAAATATTATGGTTTTCCCTGTATCTAATTGCTGTAGTAACTTTTAATACATAGCTAAGTTGGTTGGTTCAGTTATTTAATACTGTGAAGTCTTTATTTGTTACCTATAGTAAAAATAAATAATGTGAGCACAAAAACCTTGAAAAAAGACTTATATATAACTGAACACCACTGGGGATGTAAGTAAATAAGTTTCCATTAATTAATAATGGATAAACGATTTATTTATAGGTACTGCATTTCTGTTATATGAAAAGGCAATTTGGTTTTTATTTCATTAAGTATTTATGAATGATGGGCATTACTGTCACGTTAAAATGTGCTTGTTTCTTTGTCTCAGCTGGTAAGGTAACTTTATTTTAAATTTTCAAACTAGTTTAATTAGTATCTAATCAAATATTAAAAATAAATTCGGTCACATTTTAAATTCTTAATGTTAAATGAGCAAATAACTTCTGCGAATCATTTCGATGAAGTGACTGATTACATGTACTGTTATAGTTATATCATAACAAACCTACATTAAATCAGGCCCCATTTCCATTATAGTCTTTTTTTACTTAATGTTACTGTATTTTAACAACAGCACACATATCAGGAAAATTCAATTTTGACTAAGTTAAAAGTGCATATAATATTTTTAAGTACAGTATATTGAGACACGGATGTTGCATTTTAGGAAAACGAGGTAGGCCTATAAAAGAAAAATAACAAACATATATTTTGGATTTCACTGATTAAATGGTCGTGGCCTTTCAGTATTTGAACATATTACAGCAATGTGTTTATTTCTACACATAGATGTAGCTACTTTGGTCGGCAACTATGGAGGCTGTTTTCTGTTGGTACATTATGTATCGTGTGTGTGAAGAAACTAACTCATTCTTCTCTACTGATATACAAATTGTCACGCCCACCTTTATACCTATAGGGATTTCAGACGATATAGTAGAAATTAACATCGTGTAAGGTGGGCTTACTCGCAACCTAAAGAATCTCTGCAGGTTCACATGTCTTAAAATTGTTTTAAATACAAATTTTATTCTATAATTTGTGTTTATGAAATATTGTTAGTAATTCCCTTTATTAGATTTAATTTATTTTGTGTAATTTATTTTTGCGTAAGTGGTGGTATAACACAGAAGATTTAATTTGTGGAATAAAATATCTAATTGTTTTAAATTTCAAAATAGTACATTTATTAGGATATTCTTTAAGCTTCCATGTTCTTATAAGCATGAAGACATCGTTGCTAAAGTGTGCACTGAAACATTTCATTTATTGGTGTTGTACCACTAATAGAGCTTCACTATGATAAAGCTTGTTAAAACATTTATTTTACATTAAACCACACTGTTGACACCGCAACAATTATTTAAATAACTTAAGAAAGTTATTATGCAACCAAATTAAAAATAAAAAAACTTTTCTTTAATTTTTACATAATTAATTTTTCCTTGGTAAATTTGATGTTGTATAGTAGAAGTAAATTTAATAAAATACTGAACATAGACAACAATTGTAAGTCATTGATTCTAGAAGAATGTTATCCGTGGAATTGATTTTTTTTATATAATTTACTTCAACACGTCACTTAAAAAAATATTGCAACTGATGTGTCATCGATTAAAAATTTGTCCAGCACTGGACTAAATGAGATTATTATTTCCTTCTTTATGGCCTAAATTACAAATGTATTAATTTAATATTATTTTAATAAGTAGGCATACAAGAAATATTTGCATTTTATTTAAACTAGGAAATTTTTAACAAATAACAAATCGTAAAATAACATGCATATAATTTATAGGGATAATAATCCACGCCCACAGTAACTAATATATTCATCTTAATAGTTTAAAATTCCCACGAGTCATACATTTTTATCACGTTATTGTGTGTTAGTTTATTACTGTGTTATATAACTAATGAAGCTTTTTGAGTAATTTAAATACACCATTATTTTTTGAAGTAATAACCTAGAAAAACAAAATTAAAGATAAGAAAAGTCATTAACAAACTAAAATCCAAAGTGAAAGAAAACTACCTGACATTCGTATTGTTACGATTTACTGCGGGTTCGTAAAGGATAGCCCAACTAAAGATTTTTATCACACACAGTTTTATTTATTGCCACTCTTTACATTACTAGCTAATTATTTAAAAATGCCAATTAATCAATTGTACATAAAAAAATGTTGCTTCCTCCAGTCACTCATTTCTCACAATCCACACGCCTCGCTGGACCGCACCTCTGACGCAACTCTCGCCGTAGCACCCCTCATGGTCCTCTGTCGCAGGACTCCGTCGCCGCACTCCGCCGCCGACGTCGCTCTTCCCCTTCGCCGAGATCCCACTCGACGCCTCACTCGAAACTTCGCTCGGGACTCCGCCACACCCGCGGCACTATCGCCCAGAAACTTCGCCGCGGGAAAACTCCCGAATCCACTCACTCACTCACTCCCTGCCCTGGAACCTTCGTCCAAGGACTTCGCCACTCTGCCGCACCCGCGGCACTATCGCCCCGGAGACTCCGCCGCGGGAAAACTCCCTACTGAACTCTCACTGCTCACTGACTCTCTGTCCTGACGTCCTCGGGCATATATATAGGCCCCGGCGCAATTCCAGAACTCACGAGAGCGTCCGGGGCCAGTCGCGTCATTGCGAGCTGTCCCGACGGCAGAAATTCCTCGAAAACACGTGTCGGCGGCTCGCGTAATTCCGCAGCTTGCAGGTTTAGGATGTCAAACTAACAGTGCCGCGGGGTGGGGGGGGGGGGGGGGGGCGGAGTGCTGGAGGCAGATAAAGCGGCAACCCAGGTGCGCATGGCACATCTCATGTTACGGCAGCCGCCAGCCAGCTCTGCACCTGCGCATGTCGTGGCCTTGCTCACATTCGTAACAGTATAAATGGTTCGTATAAATACCAATTTCAGTTACAAAGATCATATACATTTATAATTTTTAAATTACTTTGTTTTTATTGTTTATTTTAAAATAAAATTTTAAAAATTTCCTTGTGCCTTACTACTAGTATGTAATAACAGAACAAATGGGCAGAAATATGAATTAAATTAATTTCACCATAAAATATATTTACTAAAGGTAAAAAGTATACTGAAATAATAATGTATATAACCTTAAAAAAATTCAATGTCAGGGTTAGAAACATGTCTTTTTGTCTTTCATGTTTCTTTCATTGGCACACGCACTCCACTACTGCATTACAGACATACATATTATTATGAACTAGAGCAATCCCGGGACACGTGCAGGTGCAGAGCTGGCTGGCGACTGCCGCAACATGATATGCACCGCGCGCGCCTGGAAGATAACAAGGATTGTCGCTTTCCCCCCTCCTTCCCACCACTCCCCGCACGGCGCCCTGCCTTTGACACGTTCCTGACACCGGACAGCTGAGAGTTACGCGAGTCGCCGACACGTGTTTCGAGAGATTTCTACCGTCGTGTCGGCGCGGATTGACGCGACTGGCCTCGGCCGCTCTCGTGAGTTCTGGAATTGCGCCGGGGCCTATATATATGCCCGAGGACGCCGGTCAGGGTCAGTTCGGAGTGTTCAGTCGGGAGTTCTCCCGCGGCGGAGTTTCCGGATGATAGTGCCGCCGGTGAGGCAGAGTGCGAAGTCCTTGGACGAAGATTCCAGGGCAGGGAGGGAGTGAGTGAGTGAGTGGAGTTGGGAGTTTACGCGCGGCGGAGTTTCCGGGAAATAGTGTCGCGGGCGCGGCGGAGTCCCGAGCGAAGTTCCGAGCGAGGCGTCGAGCGAATCCTCTGCGAAGGCAAGTGTCGGCGGTGACGGAGTCCCGCGGCGGAGATCCACGAGGGGTGCTGCGGCGAGAGTTGCGCCAGAGGTGCGGCCCAGCGAGGTGTGTGGAACGAGTGACTGGGGAAGCAACATTTTTAAGTGCAATTGATATTTTGGTAATTTTATAAGATTTTTGTAAGTGACATGAATAGTGGCAATAAATAAAACTCTGTAGTGTAATAAAATCGTTAATAGGGCTATCCTTTACGAACCCGCGGTAAATCGTAACAATATCCTGAAATTTTGAGACTTTACCTTATAAAAGTTTAATAACGTATTTTTAACGATGTGTTTATTTCATATTCAAATTATTTAAGTTAAAATTAATTTCAAGGTAAATTCTCTATGGCAAAGTGTTATTTGACACACTTATACTTTCGGTAGGTTTCTCGATGTCTAGAAACGCGAACACATACTGGTGCGTGCTGCAACACGTGCGAGTCCGCCATGTTGCCAGATTCGGCTTGTGGGTGTATCAGGAAAGATAACGCAGTTTCCCAGCATTCAACACTTGTGATGACGCCTAATAGTGCGCATAGCTCGGAAGCCACAAGTAGACGAGACTCTTTATGTCGCCTACCCGTGTTTTTTTTTTCTACATTTGAGAATACCGATACTGGTGGAAGACGGGTTGTCGCAAGCGAGTAACGACAAGACGTGCTAATGCATTTCAGAATCGAGCCCCTGGAAGGAAAAAAAAAATATTTTGTGAAAAGCTTTAGGCACGTTTGATTCTTCGTGCCAGTTATTTGACCACTGTTTTTTTCTTGAGACGACACGCATCTCGACATGAAACGGTCTATTATTATTTTGACACTCCAAAATCTCAATTTTGTATTACGCTCTGCACTTTGGACATGGAGGAATCTTAATCGTCCAAATACCGAAGTAGAACAGAACTGCCGTGAAGTAAATATCTTCTGTGTCCCATACTCGCAGTGATGGATAAAAAGTAGCAATTCTGATTTACGTGTGTGTCTGTGATATCGGCCTAACGACTTGCGCACGGACATGCAGAATTCGCCAAGACCCGAGGAGCAGCCCGCTCCTAGCAGATGCCGTTCGGTAGGCGGATTTCCTTCACTCCATTCACCTCTGAGGCGAGTGAGCGTGTAGATGAGGGAGTGACAGGGCAATTTCCTGCAGGCTAAAAGTGAAGCGGACGTCACTCACTTTCCTCGTCCCTACATGCTCCCTCTTCGTCGCTCCTGCTAGACGTCCACCTCTTCTTCCTGGTGGTGCTAGATCATGGTGCACCACTTTGGGGAGAGATGTGTGTGTGTTGCCTAACCTGATGGGTGCACGAGAATCAGGGACCTTTTTTCAAGCCTTTTTACAAGTGCTTGGTATTTTCTGAAAGACTATTTTTTTCCATGGTTCTGTGTCTGCTAAAAATCTTTCCTTAGCAAGATTTTTTAAAATTATTTTTAGTTTAGAGAAGACTATAAAATCAGTGATGTTTCGAATAAAATTACAATATAGAGAATTACGTGGTTATGCACATACATTTAGGACGAGATGAACTCTAAGATCGTAGTGGACTCTAAAACACAATGGCAAAGTGTCATGCTAAAGGGATTGAAAATCGTTAACGATCAAGGGCACAGAAGAAATTTTGGTTGCATGACCACTCAGGTTACAAAGTACGCATTTTTCTGGAGAGTTTTCAAAAGAACCCTGACAAATTAATATAAAAATCAAGTGAACTGATAAGTGACCACTTCAAGTGTCCAGCTCAGTTTTGGTAAATTCTGCAAAGAATATGTGAAGATAATTTACTGTATAAAATCCTGTTTCTTGTGTTAAATCTTTTAATACCGACGTACAACAACCTGTTTGAATATTTAAACTATCATAAGTGCAGTTATAAAAGTATGAAATTCCTAAACTAATCGAAAATTGAGATTTTGACTTAGAATAATGTTATAAAAACTAATTTATTTATGAACAGAATAATTTAAACTGTGTATTTTAATGAGTTGCGTAATTACATGGGTAGAATAGTTTATTTTTTATATTTACTGCAGTTATAAACTTAAGATAACACTGAAAAATAAACAAAAAATAATGAGAGTTAACTTAAACTAATGTTATCAAAAGCTAATATATTTAAGAAAAAAAAATACTAAATGTTATTTAAAGAGTTGGAAAATTATTGTAGGTAAATTTTTAGAAAACTTTTTGAAGTTGTACTTCTTTAGGCGCGTTATGAAAAAATACGTGAGTGAATTTTTACGATGCGCACGCCATGCAACGAAATTTTCACAAGATGAAAAAAGAAAAAAAAGATACATACAAATAAAAGGCTACATACAAATTAAAAATCATATATATATGCTTTTAAATCTTTTACTTAAGTGATTGGTATTAAATATTGTTCCATATCATTTAAAACATTTATTTATTGTGAATATTTGTGACAGAAATTGTGTTTATAAACTTCAAGTGTATTTAGATAAGTGAGGTCATATTTCCATATGTTTTCATTATAAGTAATAAATTAATAAATTATTTTAATAAAAAATTATAATTAATAAATTAGAACAAACTTTTAGTATATTTATAGACTTTCATTAATTATTATAACTTATCTCGATTACTGTACTAAATTATATAATTAATTTTATACGCGTGTTTATATTAATATTAAATAGGGTGTATTTATCTTTTTTTTAATTTGATTTAAATTATACCATGCTAACCGTATTCATAATATAACTCCAGTCCTTTCATTATTTTATTTCTATTAATTATTTCCCTGCAAAATTAAAGTGAAATTTTTTTATCACACCAATTAAGTATAACTTGTAACGCGCGTACTATAAGTACATGCGCCCATTTTTATATTATTTTAGTGTTTTCAGCGGTATGCTTAAAGAATGCTGAATGTCTTGCAACCCTGACTGCAGGCTTGAAATGAAAATACACTTGAGTTGTCCCCGAAACAGGAGGTTCTGGGCCCGGACGCTCGCCGATAGCAGCTAAGGGTGTGTGGGTCGAGGAGGGGGGAAGGGGAGGGGGCAACCCCAAGCGACTGCGCGAGGAGATCGGGTAAGTCGGTTAACTCACGCCCACGTCATCACGCTCTGCCCTCCCGATGACCGGCTAGCCGTCACGTCGCGCACATTGTAGCGAGCCGCCCCGCGAACAATGGCCTGCCCGCGAGGGGGGGTCGAGCCAGGCTTGTAGTCGCGGGGGTTCCGGCTTCGACCTCGTCGCATTCCCTCCCTCTTCCCCCTCCCCCTTTCTACCCGCCATCCCGCTGAAATGCACGGCACCATGATGGAGAGGGATCGATTAGGATTGCCGCGTGTAATAGGATATGGGCCGGCATTACCAAGGGGGTTAGGCAGTATCGTGCGGGTAGGGCGGAGGGGGGCGAGGGGTGACACGAAGCGATCAGCTCGGACCGCTATCGCGGTACTGCCGGCCGCGAGAGTCTAGCTACCTGCACTCGCGGCGGATGATTCGTCCGGGCACAGAACCCCGTGGGCATCGCGGTAGAGGGAGACGTCACATTCAGCGTTATAAATGCACAAAGTTCGGTGAGCGAGTGTGTGTGTTTGTTACTCCTTGGCGCCCGAGCCGCTGAACGGATTTGGATGAGATTCGGCATGCAGTTAGCTCGTGACCTGGACTAACACGTTGGCCACTTATTGCAATGAAATTCCATCCCCAATGGAGTTAAATCGAGGTAAATTTGTTTTCATAACAGCAAAGCATACGTGATATACAGACAGGGTATGTCATTTCTCTACGTCTACCACACGGTCATATTGTAAGGTCTGGCAACTTCCTATCCTTCTCCTTGGAGCTCATGGTGACTAGCGAAATAACGGCGCATATAAATATACTAATTTTGATTGAATTTATTCTTTACCAAGTGTATTAAGATCACTCCAGTCCATTTATTATTTTATTTATATTTAATATTTGCATGTAAAATTAAAGTGACTTTTTATCACACATATTAGGTAAGTATAACTTCTAACGCACATACGTAACTACACGCAACCGCTATATATATATATATATAAGTTTAGTGCGTAAATAAACTTTTTCGAACACGTCCTGTAGTTTCCTGTAGAGGATGAGATCGAACACTCCACAGCGCAGCTCCGTGTCAAATAAATGATATACTTAATGAGTAGATGGGCGTAGACCAGTTTCGCTCCTATATTCTCATGAAGGATTTTGTTTCACAAAATATAATATTCACAAACAATGCCAAAGTATAAATTATTATTTTTTATTGAAATTAAAATAAAGCGAGAAAACTCGTGGAGGCTTCAATGAGGCGGTGAGTTTTCTCAGTTTCACAACTTAATTTACTTTGTTGTTGCTGTGTTTTATGGTGTAATACTTTATCCATCTCTCATGTCCTCCATCGATAATACAATAATTTATAACCCACCACCAGCATTACAACTCGTTTAAAAGGGAAGCGAGGCTTTATACAAAAATGTTAAAATTAATGATTACATATAGCACAGTGAAAAATACTTTTGGAAAAATTTAATTCCGCTGAAATACATCAATGTGTTGTCGCACATATTTCTGAATTATTGCTTTTTTTATTTTAATTGGAATTACAATTCTTATCACTTGCTAGAGGTGTATCATATTTAATTATTACGAGACATTCGATTTTTTATTCAACTGACTCCTTACACGAGAAAAAAAAATTATAGTGACCCACATAAGGGTTATACTGTGTAATTCATCACTAGATAAATATTATGATAAATTAAATAAAAAATATAAAAAATATCAGCGTCAACTCACATTCGCTTGGTTAACTGGGTGGAAATTACTAGCAGAGACAAAAAACTTGCTCACAGAAACAATCAATGACCAATCTTGTATAGCAAACCGCGTTGTTAGCCAGGTCCTATTATTAAATTTAAAGCCAATAACATTCACACATAATATTATCGACGGGAAGTATTTAATCATTTATTGTTTTCCTGTGCTGGTCGCCAAACGTACATTTATTGGCTTCCTGTTTGGTGATGTCCATTTTTGCGGACAATCGACTCCTAAATACTAAAGCTGCACCAATGCAGTACACACGTTAGCGAAGTTTTTCAATCACTTCGTCGACACGACGGAAATTTATGGATAAGCATTCAGAACACTATACAAAAACTGGCTCTAACAGTTACGTACTGATAGCTTAATGTTTAACGTGGATGATTACCAGGTTATTAACGTTGAATGAATAACTTATGTATTCTATCAAAATATATTAAATTTTTTATAGATAAATAGAGCACGCACACGAAGACACTTGAGAAACAAATTTTATATATACTTATACATAAGTGTTTCATTATTATTAAATGCAAAGTTTTCCCAGAACATTTAACTTAAAAATGGTAAAAAAAGTGGGAACAGCACCGTTACTATTCACAGTATTACATGACACAAAATTGATATGCTAACTGTTCAAACTTAAAGAAGATGAAAAATTGCACACCACTGAAAACTTTTGACCGACTGCATTTTGTGTTGCAGTAATCTGTGACAGTCTATCTAGAATGAAATAGGCCCGCTGAATCAAATTGGAACTTACCACCCTAGCTTGTAGTTGTAGTTGTAGGAATTAGAAGTTGTTATGAACTTTGATTTATAATTATATAAATATGGATCATTCGATCATTCGTTACTGCACCGATAATTTCGTTTGCTGCTAATCTGTTAATCTTTTACAGTATTGTTCTCGTGTAAATGTTATGCCCAAATTTTAAAGGTTCATGAATTTATTTTGAAATGCGTTTCGTGAGTCTTATGTTTAATACAAGTAATTTAATGTATTTAGAATCTTTTTTGTGCAAAAATAAAACTAAAATTTTTTACGATATTGGACGACAATTTTTCTGAATGTTTTGGAAATGGCAAACAACACTTATGAGCCACTCAACGTAACTTATAATAGCATACACACATAGCATGTCTATAAACATACATATACTACATAAAAACCAAGCCATACGAATATCCCGCATTTTCTCATTCTAAGACTGTTCGCCAATTGCTGGAATATCTGTAAATGCGAGTGGACGTAGGGAAGACTGGACGCCTTATGGTTATAAGCGAAATGCATCAGGGGTACCGATGATAGTCGCCTTAAGCAGAGTCCGCCGCTCGTGAATACATTATGTCCATTAAAGAATGTCCCAGTTATAAATTTAAATATTATACTGTGAGCGTTGTAGGATGTTGGTTCAAAATAATAATTAAAGAGTAACTCAAACAGTTTTACATTGGATTACCGCAAGTGAGTACTGCTTTGTGGTTTTCTCGCTTACAGAGCCACCTACGCAAAATGGCGACTCCTGAGAGTAAAGTGAATAGAAAGTGTGAATCTGTAATTTCAGCTCAGCGTGCGTTTCGTTTAAATTGTAATTGTGATCCACCATATGACATAAACCACCGCCGGTGGTGCAGGCGATTCGAGACGAAAGAGCTCTTTCTCGTTGGTCTTCTCGTTCGCCTGACGTAACGCCATGTAATTTTTTTTTCCTCTGGGGCCTAATAAAATATCGTGTCTACGTTCCGCCGCAGAATTGAACAGACTATTGCTTATATTACTCCGGACGTGTTAACCAAAGTAAAGTAAGATTTGGACTTTATGTTGGTATAACAAAAGTGAACATATTGAACATTGTAAGAAAAACTATGTTAGTTTAATTTCAATTATTTGTTTTGAATAGTATAGAATAAAGTGTTATTATATATAATTTAAACTGGGATATTCTTTATGGACACCACGTATTTTCAGTCCCCACCGATCAGCACCTAATCTAGTCAGGCCACACCCGAGCTATTCCGGCCACACGCGAGCTATTCCGGCCACACGCGAGCTAGTCCGGCCTCACCCAAGCTATTTGGCCACACCCGAGCTATTCCGGCCACACCCGAGGTAGTCCTGCCACACACGAGGTATTCCGGCCACACCCGAGCTAGTATGGGGACATCCGAGCTATTCCGGCCACATACGAGTTAATCCAGCCACACAGGAGCTAGTATGGCGACACCCCATCTATTCCGGCCACATACGAGCTAATCCGGCCACACAGGAGCTAGTCTGGCTACACCTGAGCTATTCCGGCTACACGCGAGTTTTCGGCCACACACGAGCTAGCCCGGACTCACCCAAGTTATTCCTGCCACATCCGAGCTATTTCGACCAAACCCGAGCTATTTCAGCCACACCCTAGCTATTCCAGCCACACCCGAGCTATTCCGGCCACACCCGAGCTAGTCCTGCCACACCTGCTCTCTCGCGGAGCTATCGCGTCTTCTTTGCACTCAGCCCGTCGGGTCGCCCCGGAGACGGCGAGAAATCCCGCTCGTCTCCGAGGGGAGGTTTGACGACGGGCACGGCCTGACGAGGGTGGTGGGGGGGGGGGGGGGAAGCGGGAGGGTTTGGTTTTATCGTGATTGGTGCTCCCCGACCGGGAGACGTAACGCTTCCAGGTGGGCGCCCGCGAGTGGAGACCCCCGGGAGGCGCGGCGAACGTATCGGCTGTCGGTCCGAGTTATCCGGGGCGGAGGTAGCGGCTCTTCACCCCCTTGGGGAGGTCCGAGCCTCCTGTCGGCTGTGACGCCCGTCTGCAGGGACGTCCCGCGGCGTGATGCCGAGAGTCCGACAGTCCGCTCCACCTAGCCTGCTGCAGATGGTTTTCCCGCACTAACACTTTATCTACCGAAAGAGAAACTATGAAAGCGCTGGCGACACACTGAAACAACTCGAGTAATAATGTTTTAGAACACTTTTTCCCACGACACTGTCACCATCACAACGACGGTGAAGGCACAAATCTACATTCTGTCAAGACCAAAATTTGTTACTATCAGAACAATTCACAACATCCTAATCAAAATGCTGAAGTAAAATATAGTCGTGTATTCAAATCAGGAATGTTAGACAATAACTACTTTACTTCCTCGGTTACAACACCACGTTACCAACCTATTCGTTACACACAGAAGAACGAATGAATTGTTGGTCGTTTAATCAAACACTTTCCCCTGGTCATTATAGACCGTCATCTAAGACGCGACACATTCAGCCTAAACTTCACATTCTTGGACACAGTCGGCAGCAAGTCAGTCTCTCATTTTCCATATATTTGAATTTTAAAAATATATCAATATTGCTGAATTAAGGCTCGTAAAATTTAGAAAGTTTTAGCTGAAGATTTAAAGATTACACACTAACTAAACTGCTGAAATATTTTTAAAAGCTATATCCCTCATTATTTTAAAATGGGGATATTGCTGTTTAGTAAAAAAAACTAGGAGGTATAATTTTTTTTAAGTAAAGAGTTTGGATTTATATACTTCAAAGAAGCACTAACCAACAGAAAATGAACCTATCATTGTAAAAAAATAATATTAAAACAATTAGCATTTATTGTCTTTTATGAAAGTTATTTTCATATTATCGTTACTTCAACAAAATTAAAACAAATTCATTTTAGACAGATCATATAGCTGCATATTTATTTTAAAAGTTCAACAAGAGATTTATTCACTGGTAACAACTAAGATTATGAAAACAGCTACAAATGTGCTCAGAAACACTTATTGCACAAACATTTGGTATTCAAGACTTAGCGGTATTAAAAGAGTCCATTAAGTAAAACATGAAATGAATCGGGTTTAATTTATAGCACTGCAAAAGAGAGTTCTGGTGCATCATTTGAGAATCCGAGGTATCAAATCCCAGCGGGAGTTCATCAACCATTTAGCACCGATTTGTAGTAAAAGTACTTATTCTCAGTTTTTTAAAAGAATTTTTGACGCACACCAGAATATAATGTTTCTATAAGTGACAGGAAAACGAATATTTGATGAAAGGTTGACACTTATCATCTATGAAACTTTTGCTTTTTATTTATTATGCTGGTTAGTAGATAGTGTGTTGTTTGAATTAAGAAAATACTTTACATCGGACACAAGTTTGTAAACAAAAATAATATTCAGTTTTTACTTAACGAAATATACATTTTTGAAAGTACTGCCATTGTTGACAGTGTTGTCATAGTTGAGAGTTTTGCAAATTCATGACAGAGCTGGCATTGTTGAATGTGTATCCATTGACGACCGAACTGCCGTTGTAGAGAGTGTTGTCATTGTTGAGAGTTTTGCAAATTGTTGAGTGTGTTGGCATTGTTGAATGTGAATCAATTGTCAACAATGCATCCATTTTTGACAGCGTTGTCATTGTTGAGAATTTTGCAAATAGTTGACAGTATTGAGATTGTTAAATGTCTATTCATTGACCACAGTACTGCCACATTTGACATTATTGTCAATGTTGAGAGCTATGTAAAATGTTGACAGTGATGGCATTGTTTAATGTGTATCTATTGTCATTAGTACTGTCATTGTGGAGTGTTTAGTTATTATTTGAATTTTTTAAATTGTTGACTGTGTTAGCGTTGTAAAATGTGTATCCAATTTTAACACTACTGCAATTCAAGACAGTGTTGTCATAGTGAGCCACCAGGAGTATAGGTAAAAAATATTTACGCCCCTTTTACAATTTTATGTATTCTCAGTTATTTTGTTCGATTGCCACAAAAGATTTTCATTTAATTTTAAATGTACAGTAAAAAATAAATAATTTTCTTCTTGAGATTAGTGTAAGTGATAGACGCTCTGACAAAGATTAGCTACAACACGGTTACAATACTGTTGATAAAAATAAAAATAAAAATTTTGGGAACTCTTGCTTATAAAGTATCTATAATGTTAAGTTACCTTTATTAGTTTAGTTGTACGTTAAATCGGAAAGCTTCGAGCATTTTTTAAATGGCGTATTGGAAACGCACAAACCTTTTTTAAGCTTCAAAAATATTACATGCAGTGAGCCGTCGAGATCGCATTCATAAAAGAGAAAAAGCATCATTAAAACCGTATTTGGAAACGTAAATAAAAATTAAAAAAAAGGATTCTAGAGATAGTCCATTTAATTACTGAATCTTTCACCCATGGTGAACGCTCACCACACAATTTCATAAAACCACAGTTACTTAAGGCTGTGTCACATAGTGTGAATCAGCATTGCTAAATCACATCGTTCATGTGAGTTTAATCCCAGCCTCCCACTTATTCCTAAAATGATTTTTCGTCTCAATACAAACGAAAGTAGGAGAGTTCTCCCACTCTAAGTTTAATCCAACACTTTTGTCTTCAAATTTATTTCATACCGGCAGGCGTTGAACAACAAAAATACGTACGTAAAACTCTCAGTAGAAAACTCTCGTTTTAAATTCGTTAAAACATTAAACATCTTTTATTAGTTGATTGTTCTTTTGACAGATTTTGAGCTAGGTATTGTTTGAGAAAATATTATACATAATGTTAAGCTCATAAGGATTTTTAAGTTATTCTTAAACTTGCTTAGTTAAAATGAAGCTAAATAAAATAAAATATTTGGCCCCGATTACCTAATTCGGATCGATATAGTGGTTTTCTTAGTGCCTTCTTCAATTTATACAGTATTTATTTGGTGATCAAACTGTATCTTTGTATTTTCCTGCCCTTGTTTACAGGTCTACAATAGAATTAGCTTTGTACGAGAAACCCTGTCGTCTAGGATTTGATGCCGTCTATTGGCTTCCTTCGAGGAACACTCTCGTTACGCTAACGTAAACATTCCTTCACAGTTCTACTGTAGGATAACATTATATGTCAGAGTTTAGAAATATAACTGCATTCATTAGAAATGTGCACTCGGTTTAATAAGTGTTTAACACTTTTGTATTATAGTTAAAGAAGATTTTTTCAAACGGTCTGTCATTAATATTTTACAGTTTTAGAACTTCAATACATATATGCGTCATGCTCGCAAAGGAATCTACGAATCAGCTTTAATAAAAGTGCGTTCACTTAACAACCTTTGATGACTATTGGAACAATATAAAAACCTACCACTTTAGGCGTAATAAACTATATAATGAAAGCTTATGTTGAACAGAAGCAATTCACGAGTCGCGTGTTGGCCGTTTTAAAAGCATCCATTATCAACCCATTAATTTTTCAACGCAGTTAACTATTCCTCATGTCTCGCGTTCTTTTATTCAAGTAGCAACGCTTCAACGAAAATTTGTCTCACGCCTTTCCGCGACGCTTTGACGTGAATACGTCTTTAAAATTTCTTCCATAGTGGGGGGCAATTCAAAAAACGAATGATATCCAAATCGGGGGATAGAGTTTGGTTTCGCAGCTATATATCTATGATTTCCATCCAAAATTTAATTACACCGCTGGATAGCTACAGGATCAGAGAATTCGTTACGCTAAGTGAGGACTGTAACGCATCGCGCGCGGTGGAGGGGGAAGCGCCGCCATTTTGAGGTCCTTTTTATGCGTTTCGAGATTTCCATTTAGTATAACTTTTGGTAATGACTCGGAGAAGCTTCAATCGTTAGCTCTCGTCAAAATATATCGACTGCATATATAAAACATTAGTGTAAAATAGTTACAGTGTATACATTATATGATGTTAAAATAAAATATAAATAATGTCGGCCTATACGCGTCATAAAACCAAATCTAAATACAGAAAATGTATACTGTTGGAAAGGGCTTCCCAAAAGCAATCGAACGGTACCAGTAAAACACCATATGACCGAGTAAAGCAGTGCCGGGAACGTAAAAGAATGAATGCGGCCGAGCGGATCAACGACGGTGCCAGTACATCTGCAGCTGGGGCAGTTTAAATCATGCAAGTGGATGATGACTTCTTATTGTTAAAACATGATTATAACATACACAAAATAGCGTATTTTATATTTTGTATAGAAAACATTACCTGTTACGTACACGTATTCACGTACAATACACGGCCGTGTCCATGACACAGCCACACCCAACTTTGTTTGCCTGCGAAGTCTTTGTTCACGTCGAGATGCGCGGTGAGCGCTCCCGCGAGCTCAGACACAGATATTCCCGACGGGAATCACGTAAGTCAGAAAAAAACTTAAGTGCATTCCAACTGATCTGACTATCATAAATTCCTTGCTCTGTCTTCTATTTCAGTCGTTCAAATGTTAAAACGTTTTCTCGATTTTTCCACAGTTGTAACAGACGTAAAGTAGGTTACTGTTATGGTTAGTCGGTAATAATAATGGTAATGAGTTGGTTACCAATGTACCGTATATTTGGATCGCATTATAATTGATGAACCAAAATAAATAAATATTGAAGTTTTAATATGCGTGAATTAATTACTTTTATCAAAACAATGAAAGAAGTTTTAGACAAAAATTAGACGATTTACAAGAACAGTTACAATAGTGTGCCTACTGAGAGAGTTAAAATTTTTTTTTGTTCTTCAACCTGTGTTTATTTTACCCCACGCTATAATTGTTTGTCCTATAAAAATATTTCAAACAAATGTTTTAGATAATATTTAAAGGTTTTACAGTAAATAAGAACGGAATTAATTGTGCACGTAGTACGGAACTTATATATATATTTTTTTAGTTCACACCTGTTTTTTCATCCCCTTGCTCTAATAGGTAGTTTTATCTAAAATTGTTTAAAACAAAAGTTTTAGACAGAAATTATAAGATTTAAAATTAACTTGATCGGATTCGATAGTGGAACTAGTAAGATAATTTTTCACGCCTTCCTATAATTGTTGGCCGTATAAAAATTATTTAGGATGAAAGTTGTAGATAATATTTTAAGGTTTAAAAGTAAATAGAAACTGATTTATTTTATACATAGTACATAAATAACGTTTTTTTTTATTTTACCCCTGATAATTCTCTGCAAAACTTAAATTGTCGTGGATCAGGTAACGGTGAAGTCAAAATTAATTGCCTTTGTGGATAGGATTACCCTTTATGAAAATCAACTTCTCAGCGTATTAAGATGGTCGAGTATAAAACATAAACTTTCCACTATGTAACGGACAGGCGTATCTCCTTGGCGGTAGCGTCCATATAACAAGGAGGGAGATATAGAAGTGTGACTCTTACAGCGGAAACTGAAACAATGTTTTAAGAGACATGTGAAACTATGTGTTGGGTGGGCCCATAACTACTTGCCAAAAAAATCTCCAGCGAGAGGTTCAAAACCAAAAAATTAGGTTTATTATTTAAATTTAACTACTTCACGACTAATTGCTTGAAACAGAAATTTTTGAATACAGATTTTTTATGAAAAAATGTTATACATTTTCTTGTTTTTAAATAAATAGTTGTTTTAACTTTAAACTTTATAAAAACTTATGTAATATTTCTTAAGTTATCTTCTTTCTTGTCAAATATTACAATTTATTAAATGTTTACATTATTCAAAATATCTCACATAGATTAAAGTGATTATATGCACTCACACAAAAGCTTGCTTAAGTGAGTCAAAATATTGTAAAAGAAAAAAATTCTTTAATGCTGTTTTGTGATAAAAAAAAATTATCATGTTCTATATAAAATAGTAGGTGATTCAGTTTTTCTGCTATGCCACACCACAAAACATGTGACTACCAACATAAAGTGAATAAATTTTCACTGTTTTGTTTGTCTGATAATAGCTTATGCGTTAGTCCTCAGAATCAATATTTCCTATGTTAGTAGTACATTAAAATTACTGCTCTCTGGCGGATGAGCCCAAAACTACTTAAAAAAAAAAAGAAGCTAGGCCTCAGTCCCGGTAAGGTTAATTCTACTACAGGTTGGGAAGATCAATGTTATAAGTTTGGCACACTATTTGGTTTCTCCGCCAGGTAGCAGTAGTGTTCCATGAGGTGGTCACTTTCATCTATTTCAATGTATTTAAATGGGCCGTCTGCATTTTTCAAAGTGAAATAACAATATGTGTAAAACTTCTCAGTTCGTTTTGAATTTAAAATTAGGATAGCTTAACTTTCATCTCTAAGTAGTTTTTAATTTAGTTTTTCAATATGCCTAAGTGTTGTTTTGTGCCCGGTTGCAAAACTGGATGTTGTAGAAAGTACGACGCAAGCATTAAAAAGTATTTAAGGCTCCTGCAGACGAAAAAATAAGAGAATTATGGAACAGAAAGATCCCAATGAGTGATAGAGACTTGAGGAAAGCTGATTATGTTTGTGAAATTAATTTCGAGGTTCGTGAAAATAAATAGTATATCCTAACCAATTCCATCCCGACTTCCAGCTTGATAGTCACGTTAGGCTCTGTAGTAGAGTAGGATGAGTTCGTTGGTATCAAACCAGATATAAAAATGGTATTACAACATGCATTTGATAATTTTTGTTTATGTTAAGGTTCGTGTTCGTTTCTGTATCATTATTAAAAAAAACTTCAGGTTATATCTTTTGTATGCCAATAACCCCAAAATTAAAAAAAAAAAAAAAAATGGCATTCATATTTTCAGTACGTTTTGGGCTGTTGATAATTGTAATAGGTACTTTAAATATCAACATTTATTCACCTATTAATTAATTAAAAAAATTTCAAATAGCCTTCTAGTTTGCTATAATACTACTTACCATAAGTAATATTTCTTTCGTTTCAATTTTCATTCAGGTTATCATTTTGCTCAAGGATTCCAATCTGTTGACTATATTTAACACATTTTTTTAGATAACCAATTAGATCAAAATATTCCAATTGAAAAGGTTTTCACCAGAACTGCATGTGTGTTAATTTAAATTGAAATGCAATTGCACTTACTAGAGAAAGTTAACAGCACTTTGAAACTTTGTTGGCATTAATAACAATTCAGTCTAAATTGTTGCTCAATCTTCCAATAGACACACAACACAGAGAACATACACTGTGTATTAAGGAACGTAAAAAAACACATTGTGGAAGCCAGATGTCCCAAGATGATATATTTATAGACCTATACAATTTCATTTCACAACTAGGAAAATCTAAATGCACGTGACTTAGTGCACAAGATCCTCAGTTTAATATAAAGTAGGAAAAATATATTTAACGAGTGAGGTCATATAAAATAGTAATTTGGTAGAGGGGCTGGGGAAATCCGGGAGATAGGCTGGCCCGAGGGGTGTACAGAGGGAGTGGAGACGAACTGAACCAGGAAAGCAGGTGTTTCTGGTGAGGACAGGGCGAGAGTGGAATGGGCTTGAGGGAAGGGTACTGAATGGGAGAGGAGGGACGGACTTCAGAAATTGGTAGAGTGAGCTAGAGGGGAGCTCCTTGCCAACGGGTGAAAGCCCAACCACAAGTGTATAAAGATAATAATTTAATATCCAACTACCCTGAGTTTGCTCCAACCAACTGAAAAGTATATCAATGTGTGCTGTAAGTACATTATTTAATATTTAAATTCTAATGAAGCCAATGACTATTTGAAGCTCATTCAAAATCCCTTTCTTATTACCTTAATTGCATTTTGATTTTAAATATTATTTGGGTTTAAATAAATTCATGCGAAAAATATTGATGAACAAAAAGCACAGTTGATTTACAGAAAACACACACACAGATATATATATATATATGAATGAAGTGATTTGAATAGTTCCAAACTTACAATACAAAATGAGATAACTGTTTAACTTTTGTTAGGGTGACTGTAATGTTACTCAACATTTTTAGTTTTACTTATATTTTAACACAAATGAGGGCTTATTATTGTGGATTGTGTTGAAAACGAGAAAATCCATTAAAAACCACTTAGCTCGAACAATAATGTGCTCAAATTCAAAGATGCACAGTTTTTAAAGAGCACAAAGTGTTACAGGACATGAAGTGGCATGTGGCATACATGTTGAACACAGCTGTTATTACAGCTGCAATGTCAAGTAATTAGCAACTATGTATACACATTTCAGGAACAAATGATATTAAGATATTATGTTCACGAAGTTAAAGGTGATACCATCAAGATACCAAGAGGTAAAATAACTTTAACATAATCTGCAGTGCCAACTATTTTTCCAAACTTGCCTCCATACTTGACACAGCGCAAGACATACAGAAGAAAACTAGAGATGAGTGCAAGTTCATTTTTGAACCAAACACAATACTTGCTGCAGTTATGACCATTTAAATTTAAAATTTCAAAGTAACCAAAATCTCATTTAAAACCATTTACAGTTGATGGCATTTTTACTTTTAATGAAATTTTTTTACCACACAGTACTCAGTGGTTTTCAAGATACCTAATTACTTGATTTTATGCTATAGCATAGCTGTGAATTTTGTGTGTGTGTGTTATGATAGTTTTATTGCATTAAGTCCTACAAAATATTTTTTTCTCTTCATGGCAGGGGAAATTAACTTACCTTTTTTTTATTTCTCCACAATTTTTTGGCTCTTCAGGAACATTGGATCTGCTGTAAAACAATTATGGCAGCAAAGTGCTCTTTCATATCTTTTAAGTAAAACATAAAATTGAAAGAAATACATTTAAGTTTTATTATTAAAGGTATAGAATTGAGAATCGTAACATGAAATTCAGTTGTTCACTTAAAGACTTGACTATAATTGTCTGTTTAAAATTACCTTATTGCAGTATAATTTGCAATGTTTATTAAAACTTGGGCACCAGCACAATTCAGAAGGAAAAAAAAATGATGAAATTCTTTAAAGATTTTGAGTGCATTACAATAGGAATAATAATAATTTTCAAAGTATTTGCTTTTCTATAAAACAAAACCTATTTGAGTTAATTTAATCACTGTTAAGTAAAACTTTAAGGGAATTTTAATTTCAATCTGAAAAATTAATTTACACTGGGCTTAGAAAATCCTATTTTATCACACAATGGTTTACACATACATACACACATCTTTAAAGAATACGCAAATGTAAATGAAGTCAAAACAATCTTCATTGGAATCTGTAATAGATCCAGTAGTTTGTAAAAGAAGGGATCATCTTAAAAACTGTAGGTAAGTGTGATTAAAAAAAAATCATCTTGTGTTTTTATTAACTACTCAATTACCACCTCTGATTTGTTACTAATTGGAATACATTAGTTTTTGGCAATAATTTAAGTTATATCAGAAGCATAAAACAATGTATGAAACTAGGTAAACAGTGTACTATTATATTATTTTTTATTTATTTATTTGTATTCCATTGAGCCTTCTTTTTGGTAGAAACCATAAGGCTATGGAGCATGTCATTTACATATTTACAGTTATACATATACATACAGTTTTACATGTACACAGTTTTAAATACACATACATACTTAGTTTTACATACATATAACTTTGAAGTAAAACAAATAGTTATAAAAATTTTTCAGACTATTTATTGTTAGAAATATATAGCAAAATAATAATCATGTTTGAACATTCTTGTTTACAGAACATTGATAACAAAAATTCTGTCAATATTGCTCGCTTAGAGCCACAAAGTGCCAGCTCCCCAAGCATCACAAAAAACGAAAATGTGTGGCAGTGGCTAATATCAAGGTCTCTTGATAATGGTTGGGGCAGAAAAACAGAAAACGATGCTTCACTGACATATTTCTACTACCGAAAATCTGAGCAGAACAATGCAGATTTGTTAATTAAAGTTGTTTGGGAACGTGACAGTGCTCAGCCAAGTTTGTACATTTGCAATTGTAAAATAAATATGAGGAGGTTAAATTTTAACTATGTCCATACTACAGACAGCATTTTGTTACTTCTCAGAAAGTTGGAAATAATAGAGTTTTGCAAAGGGGTACATATCAAAGAAATAACCAGCATGAACTCACCTCAAGTGTCATTAAAAATATTAAGTAATGCAACAATATGCAATGGAATTTTGTTTAGTCCAAAATGTTGCTTTGTTTCAAATGAAGTTTTCCTACACTGCAAATGCTTCAAAACACGACTAATAAGTAAATCTAAAGTTCCACGAAGATGCTTTCTAACTAGAAATGTGAAGCGTTCGGTACTAAAAGAAAGATCTGCCATTACAATGATAAAACACTTACAAGGAAAAAACAAACAGCTTTCTACTACTGCTTTACAAGAGGCCATAAACAATTTGCCAGAAAAACAGCAAGAAGCTGTAAAACAGTGCTTTCATTCCTGTACGTTGCAGAAAAATTCTTTTAGTAAGAAATGGATACTGGAATGTATTCTTAAGCGATGTAAGAGCCCTTCTTTGTACAAGCATATTCAAGAACAAAAAATTCTCTTTGTTCCCACAGTACGCACTATCAACACACACATCCGAGGTATAAAGGCAGAATGTGGCATTTCAGATTATATTCTGCAGTGCATTAAATGTAAACTGTAATCCTTGCTTATAAGAAAAGACACTATTGAACATCATGGTGTACTGCCGTTTGACGAAATAAGTTTAACACAACATTTGGATTTAAATTCAGTGTCTGGTACAATCACAGGGTTAGGGATGTAGGTTCTAATACAACAGACACACAGTTCTCTCAGTATGCTGACCATGGTTTGGTCCTATTCTTTCGGCCATTTATTTGTAACTGGGGCCAGGTTGTTGGTCTGTATCTCACCAAAAATGCAGCCCCTGGCAATGTCCTTACAAATTTGGTTCTGGATGCTATTGCGAAACTAGATGCAGCTGGTCTGTTTGTAGACTGCGTAGTGTGTGATGGAGCAACAACAAACCGTTCAATGTGGAAAAAGTTTGGTATTGGCATAAAATATGAGAAGAACGTTTGTAATTCAGTTACCCACCCATGTAGTGACACAGGCGACAGAAAGTTATATTTCATTTCTGATGGTCCACACTTGTATAAGAAACAGATGGCTTAAATCACGTGTATTTAAGGTTAGTTTTCAAATGTAAAAAAAAAATTGCTGACATTTCAATATGATTATTTGATTGTTAAAATCTGTTACGGAATTTGTTTCATTTAAGATCGGGATGGAAGCAGCATGCATGAACCACTTGGAACTTCTATTGAAGTATGACAGTAAAGCGGCAGGCCTAAGAATGGCCCCAAATTTAACATATAAACATGTGCAGCCAAAAAATTTCCAGAAAATGAGTGTTACTCTCATGAAGCAGGTAACTAAAAATTGCTGTACAAATTATGTAATTTCCATAATGCAGTTATTCATAATAAAATTTCCACACATCAAAATTTAAGCGATAATGGTACTTGTCATTGTTTTCTTTACCGACTAACTACCAGAGGCACTAATGAATTTATGAACACAATTTTCTTTTGCTTCCAAGAGCATTTTTGGGAATGAAATGGGAAATATGGGCTCGGCCAATTTATTCACATCCTGTGCACACAACACATTAAAAATTATTTTGTAAATTAAATATATATACTTGTTTTATTAAATAAGTACACAAAAATAATTTTATAGACTATTCATAAACTGCACTTAACAAAAATAAAGATTTTCCTGTATTGAAACATTAAAAATACTTAATGATTCTTTATTTCTTATGTAGACACTTCTTGGTTTCTTGGAGTATATTTACACGTGGGAATTATCCACCAAATATCAGCCAGAATTGTTTCTTTCACCATCAACAGCCTGTGGAATAAGAGTAATGATAACATCAATCATTGAGTTGTCACATACACTTAATTCTATTGGCTTTCGTTACCTTCTCACATCAAAGGTCAACCAAAACATATTGGAGGTATGTATTATTTAAAAAAAAAACATTCATTGCTGACTTTTTAAAGCAAATAATAGCTAATTAACTAATCCTTATGTGATGTCTATAGGAAAAGTTCAATATTGCAATTGGAATTTAATTTTTTTGCCTTATAAAATTTTCAATAACTATTTTTGAGACCCCAGAAAAAAATGTTATGAAATGCAGGAAAGTAATCAGTGTTGAAAATGAAAAATAGGGACAAATTTATGGACATATCAATTGTAGCATTCCCTGCCTCTGAGCACCTGGTGACGACAGAGAGGGCAGGAGCAAGAGACACTACATGCCAAGGGACAAATTAATTCTAGTGCAGGCTTAGTAATACAAATACACATATTATTTCACTGATTTTTCCAGCACAATTTGATATATTTAAAAACAATCAGCTAGTAATTTTAAAACGTGATAGTTACAATTGCTTATATTACTTCTCTAAAACATGTGTTTTGACTTCAGTGAAATTCCATTGAAACATAAAAAATACAGCTTTGGTACTTCATTATAAAAGTTCACAATTTTAAAGCATACTACATGGATATAGAATTATATGTTTCAATTAAGTGTGGTACTTTGCAATGAGATTTCAATTTAATAAACAAATAATTAAATTGAGGCCATCACTTACAGCATAATAAATAAGTAAATTAAATATAAAAAAATCCAACTTAAAACCTTTACACATATCTACATGGTGTATTCTCCACTCTTATGAAGGCAACCATGTGGTTGAAAATTTGAATTATTTTGTTTGTCCCGTTTCCATTTTAATAACTAATAGTTCTGCAACATACACATAAAACTAACCTAACCAATCATTCACTCCATTTCACAGTAATTTTAATGTAGCTAACCTAACGTTTCTACATGTTAAAACAGTATACTACAATAACATAATTTTTAAAAAATATGTCAAGAATTTTTATACTGTGTAAATGGTTGGTTAGGTTTTTAGTAAGCTGCGTTTAAAATACTTAAATAGTGGGTGTGGACAGTTGGTTAGGTTGGTTACATTACAACGATTGAGATATTAAAATAGTCAGTTGAGTTAGGCTAACTACAAAAAAAAATAGTAAAATCGTTTAGTTAAGAACCGCCCCTTTAAACTACACATCAAATGGCATTGATCTAATTATTTAATTTTTTTAATTGAATATATTTTCCATCCTGCTTCACATAGTGCTTGAAGATTAAGCACAAAAGGAACAACCATTTACCTACCACATTTTATCCCTATTTCAAATTTCTAAACAAGCACAAATGCTGCAAGTAGATGGGTGCACCATACAAGCTCACTACACCCATAGTTTTGAAAACCAAATTTCACAGTGAAGCGATGAAAAGTTGAAAAAACAATTATTTTTCTCTTAAATATCTTAGTAAATCACCAACGTTTTGTGTCCGTAAATTTTAAATTCGGACTTGCTGTAACTGATAATGGAATATGGTATGTAAATTGTATTAGTGGCATGAATCAAAATTACGTTAAGCTTGGAAAGACTGTCGCATATCCCGAGAAATCAGTCGAATAATAACCAAGTGAAAGGTTGTTTATGTTATGCTTGCTATATTAACAAGTAAATCTGTAATTGAAGTACAAAGCTTACCTGCAGGTAAACTGAAGTAAGGTAAAGTGAGGTCATGACCTCAACTTCACTTTAGTTATTATTCGCCTAATTTCCATTAATCCGAGAATCAACAACGTTCACAAACTAAATAGTATAGATACTGTGATATCAAACCGATAAAAACACAAACAAGCACATCTTTTTTCATCCAGACATAACTTACCTCAAATATTTGCTTACCTTCATAATATGCAGATTGCTCGCGGCGAAACATAAACGCAGTATAGCTTTTATTTACGTACCCAAAAGGCACAAAGTTGTGAAATTTACACGTTCTTAACGGAAGACTTGTTCAATATAATTCTTGCAAACAAAAAGCACATAACTAAATACCATACCGACTATTTTATTTGACTTCAATGCGGTTCTCTCACGTTCACCCTCATGGCAGTGTGTAAAATGTTACCCTTTCGCTACGCCAGCGCACCTAGCGGCAGAATTTTTCCCTGTGCCAAACTCGCCCATAAGAAAACCCGTTTTCTTCCTAACCTGTAGTAGAATTAACCTTAGTCCCGGTAATTAGAGTTTCTACCTCGTGGTCGAGCGTAGCTTGGCTGTCCTCTCTTCTCTTCCCCTTCGCCAGGCGGGCTGCGCGCGCAGCGATCTCGGCGCTTCGGCGAAGATCGGGTGCTTCCGCCACTCTCCCCCCCCCCCCCCCTCAAGGGCCAGCCGGAGAGCTCGCGGCCTGTCTCCCTGCGCAGCCGTGCGGAGCGCTGCCCGTCGCGTCCCGACACGGCGTCGGAGTCCCTAGCGCCCTTGCGAAGTGTCCGGGGCGCCCTTAGGCGGAGGAATCGACGTCCTCGGCGGCTGCCGCGTTATCGCGAGAGCCCTCCTTTGCCGCGTCACTTCGGCAGGAAGCAAAGACTCTTCGAACTCTCAACTTTTGGAAGGGGAGAAAAAAAAAAATATATATATATACTATAATCACAGAGTGACATGAGAGAGAAAATCGAAATCCTCGAGCGCGCCTCCACCGCATCGCTCGAAATGGGACTGTTCTCCGTCGGTCCCGTCGGCTCCGGGGACAAGCAGAGCTGCGCCGACAACTCTTAAGCGTCGAGCTTGCAACGTTCCGCCGCGACATCTCCGCGCGTGATTGGAACTCAAGAGACGCTCTGGGTAGGTTAGCTTTTAGGGAAACTTAGAATTCAGTGTACATATTTCTGAAGTGTTGTTTGTGTTTTGGAAGTGTTGGACTCGCGATCTGGGAGGATCCATCGTCTCGTGGCGTGTGAGTGAACCCAGTTGTACCCACCGTCGGGACGAACACGGCATCTGAGCGGACATGGGAAACTCCAGCTGCACCAAGTGTCAGTCGTAGGGAAAAGTGCACGAGATGGCTTTGACGTCGGCAGCGAGCAACGCGCGGAGAGGGTTGGTAGCTGGGTTGCTGTTCTGCAGTGTTCTGGCGAGCTGTCACGGTGAGTCACCAACTGCTGCTGTCCTGTCCCGCAGTTCCGTTTACAATGTCTCTATTCCATTGTTGGGTGCAATGAAGGACTGTGCATAATGTTCATATTTACCGACCAAATTCAAATTTTTAAATTGACACAGTAGTCACCAAAGGTTTGTTGCGTTCTTTATATACTTACTAAGAGTGTCAACAAATATTCTCAATTGGAATAAAATAAAAATCAATTTAAAAATTTTAAAAAATTCAGGGCAAAATGACACCATTTATGAGAAAATAAATTAAAAATTGAATTTCAAAAATATTTGCAATTTTTTAAGCCTTTGCAATGCAGATGAGCGATATAAAATTCATAAATGCCCAAAAAAAAAATTTTAACGAACTCATCTACCTTCAGCTATAAAATAAGTAATTCCTTAATGCATGCATTTTTGTTGCGTGGGAAAAAAATGGATTAAAATTTCGATGATGTCTTCGACAATTATTTTTAGCACAGAGCGCTTTTTTTGACATTCACGTAATTCTCAAAAGGAATAACAACGAATTTGGAAGATTCACAAATAATATTAAATACTAGAGCCATTGCTTAATAAGTACGAAATTGTAGCGACAAATCACGAAAAAAAGATATGCAATTATAAAAATTTAATGAAAGAAATTAAAGAAAGATATTTTGACAAGGTATTGAAAAAGGACAAAAATTCACCATTAATAAAAGTGTTATTTGTATGAGATATGGAAAGTGAATATTTTTTCTAAAAGCTTTTCAGAACACTGAATTAACATGTCAATGCCACCAGCTCATTTTAAACAGTTTTAGGAAATAAAAGACAATATTTTCAAGTTTCTAGTAAATAATTTACCTCAATAGTCCATTTAGAAAGGATCATTTATAAAGGAATTTTATTACTAGGTGCCATAAATCATAATAAAATCAAAATAGGTAAACACATCTTCAACCAGTAAAGTCCTTCTAAACAATAATAAAATTAATTCCAATGCTATTTAATGATCATGCAACACTGCAGTATACCAGTTGTCACAAAAAAATATGTGTGAATGATAAAAATGTTTCATAAATACAGGGGTCACAATAAAATTGGGCATTCGGACAAGATATCTAAGTATTTCACTTAGACATCTGGATTAAAATATTAAACTTTGATTGATTATTGACTAACATTCCTAATATAATCACATATACAGCTTCTGCATATATTGTCTTGACTAGTCCATATTTGCATTCAATTTTTTCCTTACACTGAAAAAGTTATGAAATTTGGTGGTGATTTAGAACTTTTGTGGCGGGTCATCAAATGGTTAGCAGCCATTCTATGCTAGTCACTAGTACCTCAATCAAAACCTTAAGTTGAAAAGGCTTAATTTTTACAATGCATTTCTTTTTTTTACTTTTTACATTGTAGTAAACGGTCAATTTCCCGCCATTAATCGAGGGCAAGTTAAAAGCACATGCCACGAGAAAAATAATTTACAAAACATTTCTTCCAAAAAAAACTATTTTTTTTTCATAAAAAACCCGCTACATGGAATTTTAATCTTCAGAAAAAATTTCGTAGAATATGTGGTCGTCATTAGTATACATAAAACAATCAACCGTGTCTGTAGTCTACGCAGTGGGATATTATTGAGTGAGAATTTAACTGATTAGTTATTAATTTATTAGAAGAATAAAGTTGAAAATAAAAATCTTTTAGTAAAGTTTGTTACAATAATTTAACATTTTATCTTAAATACCAAACCAAATGATTCTGTATATTCCTGAAATTTCCTACTGTAGAATGAAGAGTTAGGGAAATCCAACCAATCACATGTTTACTTGATGTAATTTACACACAATAATAACGCTTCATAATAAACTTCAACGTAAAAAATATCCACACTTCTGAAGCTTTTTAATATGGCATTGGTTTCAAATTAAAGTAAAATGTCTAGTTACGCTTCAAACCTGTGTTTCGTTCTTAGGTGATGGTCTGCCACATAAATCATAGCCTCAAAACACTTCAGCGCAATATAGTTAATAATTATCTTTGTTTTCACAATAAATGAAAATAACAATTTAATAAAATGTCAGGAAAACATTATATTTAAGATTGAACATTAATATTTCTAAAGAGTTCAGAAGTAAGTTGGAAAACATCTGCTTCCCCACTATGAATCCAAGGTGCACATACATCTAGTTTTAAAACGTTGCGTGGATGATGAACGCTTGTGAACCTTAAATTATTAATAACCTTCCCAATAAATTTAAATTTCTTATTTTTATTCTATAATTTTAAAATAAGTTATATATTATGAGTTTACAAACTTTCCATAATTTTTAACATGTGTCTCTTGTTAACATTTAGTTATTTGTTGAACTAGCCTGGAAGAACATGATAATTATTATAAAACAATGAGAACGGGATACCGCATCTCTCCCAACTAAAATTTACTAATTCTTTGTATTATACTCTTGTTATATGTAATTTTAATATCACACTCATCACTTCTGCCAGTGTGTTTTGTTTGTTTTGACGTACGAAAGCTGGAGGTAGATCGTTAAACTGAATGGTTTGTATATTATGCACCAGGTTCGTTTTCATATATAAAATTTTTGTAGCATTGGTTACTTTTATATTTATCGAAAGAACGGATGCAGTGATTTCTAGGTTTTTTTTTCGTGAAGCTACTGAAGTTCTTGAATTTAAATTTTTGTACATATTATTTTACTCTTACACAAAACAAAAAAAGACGAATAATCTGTGCCTAAAATATTTCAAACGTAATAGCAAAATAATTCACTTCTCACCTTTCTCGTTTCATGAATTAGGCTACCATTCTTAGAATGTTTAATTTTTAATTGTTTGGTTATTGGAAATAAGCTGGCGCATGTAGTGAATCAATTAGAGTATTTTCTTATCGTTATCATCCATCCCATTTTCTTATCTTTTTTCACGCGAACAGAAACATTAATATTTATAGAGATTATACCACATAAAATGGGCACGCTGTTTCTGGGATCACTTCTGTGAAGGAACACAGCCTGCTTGTGTTGCATTATTAAACCCTACGTGTAAACAACGCCCGTGTCGTAACAGCCTCAGATATGATCGTACTGCATATGAACCGCCATGAAGGTGCAGTTTTTTTTTCTCTTCTAGCTTCAGTTATTCGTGAAGAAAACCAATAAGAGACCCTGGAACGTTTACCGTTTCTATACATAGGGACCTTTATGTGGCGCATTGCGCCGAATAAATTTCGTTCCTAATCTTCAGCCAGACGCGTCTGTGTGCATGATACACGTCATTGTGCTGTACATTCAAACAATATTTAGTTACAACTGAAGGAAGCCTATGACACACGTTATTTTAAGCGAGACGTTAAAAAAAACGTTTACTACAGAATAAATTATGTTTGTACTTACAAGCACAACTTTGTAACATTAGATTATCGTGCTAAATGAAATAAAGTGATGAAATGCTTAAACGGTTTTTATCTAATTGCTATAATCACAGTACTATTACGGGTGTGAAAGTAAAGATAATTATCCTTTTATTGAGAGTATGTGGTTTTTATCCGCCCGAAAAATAAAATCAAATGTTTATGTGAAAATGTTTCTTGTCATTAAACACGAATCATACAATCGATAATCATTAATGTTATTTTTTTTTTTTAGTGGACGTGTTTCTCATGAAAATTTTTACATCAATTTTAAAATTCATTGGATAAAAATGACTGTGCGTGGACATATTTAAAATAAATAAAATATAAACTTAGTGAACAAATCGTTTAAAAAATGCAGGAATATTATCTGATATTATTACCAGGAACGGTGAAATCAAGGCGCGATGGAACTTGAAAAACTATAAAATGCTGAAATCAGAATAGCGCGAAGAGTTCTTTGCGATGGACTTGAACATTATTCTAGCCAATCATGTTAGACACATCCGTGACGTCAGCGCGACATAAATGACGATATTTTATACTTCCATCGCGTCGCAGGCGCGATGCTACTGATTTGAACTGATTTAAACGGTATGTTGTTACTACTATTATTATTATTTGGGCATTTTGTTAAGGTTTTGTTTACTTAAATTTATTTGGACAATGTCTGAAATGTGTTCACGCATGGTAATTTTTACAATTAAGTGCTAAATTTTAGTTCGCTTTCATATGTTTGTTGCGAATGTGATGGCAAGACAAATTCTTTCATTTAACGTCTATTTTTGCTCGTTGCTTGGGGAAGAAGTGAGAACCGCATGATCTGAAAGACGCGATATCTTTTATGTTGCATCGCGTTTACGAGTCGCGCCCCGTTTCGCGATTATGAATTCAACATTATAGGCAAGGTTGTTGATTCCGCGAATTTTGTCGTGCCGATGTCGCGTGTGTCAAACGTGATTGATAAGAAAAATAACTTTATTCGCGTCTCTGTCGTCGCGTCACCCCCGTCTCGATGCGTAACACCAGCTTAACGCCACACCGCAAAAGTTATTTGTGTTTACCAAAAGCTAAAAAAAAAACAAAAGCAATCCTAAACTTACAGTAGTTTTCCGATGCATTATCTTAATTGAAGACAATGTTGCAACTTTATACATCATAACTTTATTTCACTTAACACTATCACTTTCAGAAGACAAATATTACAACCCATTTAGTCAGTTCCTAGATGTTCCGTAGCGTTATTTGAGCACCAGTTTAGTTTGATATTTATGGTTATCGTTTTTTTTCAAGTTTTTCCTTCTTTTAGGCGCGTTATGAAAAAAATGATGAGCGTGAATTTTTACGAAGCGCACGCACCACGCAACGAAAAAAAAGCTACATAAAAAAAGCTACATAAAATTAAAAAAAATATATACTTACACTTTAGTCTAATATTGAATATGAGTCTATATAATTAAAAATATTTATATATTGTACGTATTAGTGAAGATATTGCTTTCATAAATTTTAAAGTGTATATAAATTTTACCGTATGTATAATTTATTGATAATATGACTTATTAAATTATTTTTTAATAAATAGTTAAAATTATTAAATTTGAATGAACATTCAACAAGTTTATTGATTTCACTGTTAATTAAAATTTATCTAGATTATTTTACTAAATTATATAATTAATTTTATACACGTAATTATATTAATAATGAATAATGAGCATTTAATGAAATTTTCTATTTTTATTGAATTAATATTTTACCAAGCGTATTTATATTATTCCAGTCCTTATATTATTTCATTTATATTATATATTTACATGTAAAATTTAAGTTATATTTTATCATGCCAAGTAAGTTTAACTTCCTATGCGCGTACATAAGCACAATAACACATTATTTATTTATTTTTAAATACGTGTACCGCAGACGGCGTGTATTCAGCATAGGACTCCGAGAAGCACGTCAACCTGGGAACTTCAAAAGACTCTGCGGCGGCTATTTTCTTCTTCTTCTGCGCGGAGATCGATGTTGCTTGACGGGCGGTGATCGCTCCTGGGATGTTACGTCTTGGAACTGCGACAGAGACGGAGAGGCCTGACGCGACACGAAGGAACGCGCTCCCCACCTTCCGTCCACAACCAATCATTTCAAAGGAGGCGGCAGTTCTGAGTACATGGAAACTGAGGGTGCCGAAATATATAGCAAGGAAAAATAATTTACCATCATTCTTAATGCAAAAAAAAAAAATTATAATGACATTCATTAGTTATGTAAATAACATTTAAACACTCTTGAAACTATATTAAACATAGATACTGTTGCGAACGCAGACAGGACCGCGACACGCGCCAGGTTCGGAGCTGGCTGGTGGCCCTGCACAGCCATTGGCGTCACGCGCCGTGACACATGGCGTCCACTGACGTAAGGCATGCAACGCGTGCCTGGCTGGATTACAAGGATCCTCGCTACCGCCTCCCCTCTCCGCTCCCAGTGCATTGTCCCGCCTCGAGCTATTATCGCTGAGTGGCCTTGGGAATTCCGCGGACCGCCGCGTGGAGTGGCGTGAATGGACGCCGTCTTTCTTGGTGTTTCGGGCTTCGGGCGACCCAGGATGACGCCACAGGTACTTAAGCAGTGACGCCGGCTTCTGCGGGAGTTCCGAGCTAGTTCCGAGAGTTCGAAGAGTTCCGCGAGTGAAGGTAAGTGCAACATCGGCGAAGAGGGTGAGAGACCCTCCTCAAGAAAGGTGCGACGTGTAGCGACGGGATCGAGAGAGTGCGATTTAGTGGCGCGAGACTTGTGTGTGGATAGGCGCGAGATAAGGAGCGAACCACTGTTGAGCCTAGCTCCAGTGAGGAGTGTGAACTGTGGAACTTGACAGACATCGAGTGACTTGCGAATAAACATTTTTAAGTGCCAGTGATTGTTGGCAGAATATTTTTAGGTACAATTATATATTAGTAATGTAAATATTTGTAACTAAGAAAACTGTAATAAAACCTAATTGGGATAACCCTTAGGAACCCATTTCTCTCCACATAGGTCGTAACAATACTATATTGCGTCGTACGTGTCAACGTGCAAAATCATTGATACCATCTCTCTCTGACTAATCGAAGCACAAAATTTCTCTTTCGAGTAACTTGCCATAATTTTTGCATGTCATTGGTTTCATGTTTCTTAATTTAGTTTTAGGGTTTTATTATAGTAAATATACTCCATCTCACAACCACTGGTAAAAAATAATTCACGTAAATTTAACGTAAGGTACCTGTCCCAGGTATGACCCATTTAAGGTTTGAATTTAATTTATCTCGAATCACTGGCACACTTACATATAACTTATGTTTACACCTAAAACATTTTTTTACGGATTCCATGCAGTAGCGAATGTTTCCATCAGATCTTTGTCTAGTATAGGAAAAATTTATAAACAGTTGATAAAAACTACAGGTATCTTCGTAGTACTAATTCCGTTTTGGCAAAGCAAATGAAACAAAACCTTAAAATTTCATTGAAAGTAAATCTCTAAGAAGCTGAAAACACTTATTTACCTTAAAAACGAATAAATTTGGTTTTTCTTAGTGCTACCAGCAAACTGTTGACCACAGACATGCGGGTATTAAAACGAACGGGAAAAATTTCCAATTTGTGGACTATATGTTACAAAGCAATATATGTTACAATACAGTCACTAAAATTATGTTTGCCACAATATTTGATACCTATATTTTTTTTGTAAATGCCTTAGCTATCGCGTTATACAATATTTGGCAGGAGTAATTTCGCGAATGGAACGGAAGTAGCATGAAACGGAAAGGTGTAACAATGGTGATGCCGTATGTGGTGGATGGTGTAAAACAAAAAGTTCATTGAGACAAAGCGTAACGTTATGGTATTAACTGTTTAATTTAATTTTTACAGGACTGGCAGTATTTTAATAACATTTCTTGTCAAAACAATGTCCAAAGTCTGTGTTTAATATTAATTTAAAGTCTTTTTTTCAGTTTTATCGAGGCCGTTTCATTATATAGTGTTACCACCACCCTTACTCTAGGTCCGTGATAACAACTCCAGTACGCTGCGGGGAGCTAAGTTAAACAAAAGCGGTGCTTTAAGTGCTGCAGTAATCAAACAACTAGCTCTCGCTTCTAAAAGGGTGCCAGTAAAATAATACCAAACAGTAATGAAATTCAAAAAAACATCGAAGCAGGGAAGTAGAAGAATACGGATAGGCGGTAGCATAAAAAAATACAAAATTATCATTTAACGACTTACTCTAAAAATCATAAAGACTATTTAACATCTCTTGCTAGGAAAATACACGTGGCCTTGAGTTGTTTTGCAAAAATAAAATTTTATAACAGGACTTAACCCCATAAAAATACTTAAGAAAGAAACATAAAAATACCCTAAATTACGCAAAAAAAATAAGAAATATATACACCGCATGAAAATTACGGCTACCGTTTACAAATATTAAAAATTAAAACCTCATCAACATTATCAAAGTTTTTTTATACCAACAAAAAATATGTAAAATGTCAGGTAAGATGTATGTGGCGATTTCTTGGTAAATCCACTGAAGAGTTAATTACGTGGGATTTTAAGCAATCTTATTAACAGTCTCGCGGTTGTAAAGCTAACACTAGTGGTCTCCTTTAAATTGCATGCTTGAAAACACTCGGCGCTGTCGCGGTAATATTCTATTCAAGAAAAAAGTACTGTTTTCCCAGGGGCGTACGTAAAAAGGGCGGGCCAACACTTGAATTGCAAGTCCGTAGCTCGTAGTTGGTTTCTTCCTTTGCGTGTGCTAAAATCGTAGCGCACTACGGCAGCATAGGGAGTGCCCGACGACCAGCAACACCCGGTATTGTAGGGCACACATTCAGGCACTCGCAGGTCTTGAACACCAGCAACCACTTTTTGGAGTGGTTGACCACGGACATGGTTACACAGTTATTTTTCGTTACGTGCGATGTTATCAAAAAATACGTTACGCTCGCGCAAGCCCGGTTTAAAGTATTCTCGCGGAGCGCAGGCAGCTGCTCTCGCGTCTCCCGCGCCGGCCCTAGCTGACTGTCTCTTGTACACACGTTCCCCCTTCTTCTCTACCGCCTGCGCGCGGGAGCACACGTGACCACCTTCCGGTCAACACACTCGATAGAAAATAGTTCCTGCACACGTTATTATCTACCTACCTATTACTAAGGTAGCCACACTAAAATATTAAGCTATAAAAACATCTGACCAAAAATTAATATAATGAAATACTCTAAACGCACTTACAACATACGAAATACCATATAAATTATACTTAACCAGAATATTCCCCGACCTTCCAGACCATGACTTGATGTAGGCTTTTGGACATACTACATCAAGTCATGCACTCCCATTGCACAAATCTTTCAAAGATAACATTCAGACCATTTTTGATCTTACCAACTTACTAGTCATTTCCGTAGGGATGTTTCCAAACAATCCGCTGATTACAATAAATATATTATGAACTAAACATAAAAAAGAATAAAATAAGAATTACAATATAAGTTCAATAAAATATTAACGTCAACAAAAAAATAAATATATTTTAAAACCAGAACGAAACCACTGGTTTCAATAGTCTAACCTCTCGCTCTGCAAATCAAATTAGGCTAATATATAGTCGACGTAGCTGCTCCAGCACCGAATTCTACTGGCGGGTGCGGAAACTACACGTGATTCTTGTCCAGAAATGTAGTTGAGAACACAACGTGTCACTCTCGGCGTTATTTCGAAGAATTATACGTTTAATTTAATGTCCGATTTTAGTATTATGAGTTTATTTGCTACATGAGAACGCGTTAATTTGCTCATTACCGAGGTTAGATGTTTACATATCGCTGGCGAGTACACCGTTTTTTTTCTGTGCTCTCAAAATGTCCGGTGAAGCGCAAAGGTTTTTTTGCCTGTTTACAGCCAATAGTTTATTGATTAGAAGGAAAACCCTGATCATGTGGATCGCGCCAGCCACGGGCAGTCCTGGATCAGAACTATGTCTGCTGGCTCAGAGCGCCCTCGCGACCTGCCACCTCGCGGCCAACTGACAAACCCTCACGCGCTCCGCCGTCGTGATGCCTGAACGTCTGGCTGTACTTCTGGTCAGCTGTGTGAGGTACGGGGCTGAGGCGGTGACTATGCTGGGATGGTGGCCCTAGCCGCTGGTCATTGCCGAAACTATAATACCTTCCCGATCAAAAAAGAGGGAGTGATCCCTAGCAGTTCTTTTTAAATTTATTGCTCTGGAATGTATAAACTAACTGGAAATTTCTCCCACCCTACCTTGATAGGGTTAACATGTGTGAGGGACTGTGAGAATGCCGGCCGTAGGTCGGAACAATCTACACGTCGTACTTTAACTTGTCCATCTAATTTATCGCTTTACAGAGCGTAGGCAAAATAGCTCTAATCTTATATACGTTTTTACAGTCTGGTATCAAGGCTCAATCTCACGAGTCATAACAGTTACTCCATTTTCTTGTCGTTAATATTATTTGAACACTTCTCTTTTAAATCTATGACACTAGCGCTCTCTTGCATCTTATGTTTAGTCACGAATATTCTAAAAAAAAATAATTTTACGTAAAAAATTTAACATAAAAGTGGTGAAAATTCACTCATGCGTTTATGAGAACAATCATTTGCGTGAACTTCGTCAGCTCGAAAAATAACGTTTGGTAAATATCTAATGAGAAAATTTTTGACTAAATCTCAGATGGAAGAGAACTATCGTGATAATTTCCCAGGGAAATCCCTCTAGTTATAGCCGTCACCATTGTGTATGAGACCTAGCTATAACTAATAGCCCGTCGCGTGAAATCTCCAAGAGGATTTACGGACAATTGCCAATAACCGATAATTGCACGCGGCTGTCCACGGATAACTTAGGAGTGCATCTTTAACCTGGATGCGTTTAACCCTTACGTCTTTGTGAGCCTACGTGAATGATTTTACGAGAAACCTTCCTGGTATTTAGAACTATAATTGTAGTCAAATGGTTCGGTACTCATTATAAACTTGTCGATTTTCCACTGTTAGCCATTTTGAGCGTTACGGTGTTATGCAAAACGCTGTCTTGCATTTACTTTTGTGAAAGCGAAATATGCTGCTTATAACTCGAATACCGTTTTTAACGTCACATTCAGCGTACCGAAACCTAAAAGTCACATCACTTACGCCAAGAGTGTAGTGGTGACATTCGTATTTTATATTCCATTACATTATTAATTGCAGTGTATATGCCAACTCTGCTATAATTTTGAAAACAAGCTTTGTTTAGTAAGATTTTTCTTCATAGTAGTATGTATCATGTGCCTTAATACACACGGAAGAATTAATTTGTAGGTTAGTTTAAGCAGAGTGCTAGAGTGCTCATTTTTAAAAATATTGTAAACTTTATTTACTCAAATATTTTGAGTAATTCTTATTCTATCTAAACATCAGCTTCTTTGACAGTTAGAACAAACAAAAAAAACTCGTTTAGCTGTGTGATTTGACAAGCTAGTGTGAGATATGAGATAATATTGTAGCAGATTAAAGTAATTTATCAAGTGAGATCAAAAGCCGTTCCAGGGAAAAGCGATACAAAATCTTGTTTACGCAACAGTGCCATTTGTTTTATTTATCTGCAAGTAAATTGTTCCCATGCACGTAAAGCGAGGCCATCACGGTGGCCATACACACAAATGCTAAAATCTTCTCGCAGTAATCTTCACTCTGTCGCGCGCAGAGTAATTAATTTCCGCGCAGCTTCCCTGTATAGCAACCCAAAACACGTCCAAGAGGGAATACCGATATTTGCGATTGCGGTCCGGGAATTCTGATCGCATTGCTGTGTAGGTGTCTGAGTTTTGACCCGTTTAAATCATTGAACCGTTTCTCGTTAAAACTTTAAAGCCATTCATGAATATTGGAAAAACGATAAGATTTAGTTGGCTGTCTTTGATGCTCTTCCAGTTATCTTTCAGCTAACTTATTTGAATACAGTCAGACACCACCTCATATTCTGTGCTTATCTTTTCACTAAAATATTATCTTCTTTACTTATTGCATTTTTGTCTGTATTTTTTCTTATCATGTTCTTCACTCTCATTTATTAATTTAACTAAACCGGGATTTCTCAAAATTTGTCCAACTAGTCTTACATATTTTGTCACATGTTTTCTAGTGAAATTCTGCCCTTGTCAAATAATTTTGCGCTTGAAAAAAAATTTCTGAAAAGTTATGGAAAAATAACCTTTTTAATTAATCTTAAACTTATACAAAATTACAATATATTTTCCTAAATTTATTTAGTAAAATAGTTAAATACTTAGGAAATAACTTTTCTAACTTCCATTTAATGACTGTGAAAGCTAGGAATATTTAATAGTGAAATACAGTTCTATTTTAGCTACTAATTACCCGATAAACTACCAGCATATGAATGTAGCACTACAGTTTCCTAATTACATTTGAGATAATGAAACTTTTTTTTTTGGGTCAACAAAATCTTTTTGGTACAAAAATTATTATTATTTTTTAATCAACTGTGTATGTTTATTTTGACATATGCTAGCAAAAATATATACTTCGAGGGCAAACAATTCTTCTTCTCAGTGGAACGTGGAAGAGGCAGTTTAAATCACGGGATGATACTTGCAAATCACTGTTTTCCCCGTCCCGGCTGCAGACGCCGAGAGGGCACTAAAACCGGGACGTCGCCTTCCGAGATAACGACCAGGCCGTGAAGAATGTCTCGCGACCGCCGCACAAGCACAGCGAAAAACCGCAAACTTCTGTCGACTCTCGGCTCGAGCCTCAGAGAGCTTCCTTCTGGAGATTTAACACAATTCCTTGGACACACGCCATTGCAGTTTTGCACTGATTGTCGTGGGGAAAATTCATAAATGCAAAATAAGAAATGAAAATGAAAACACAAACCCACGGATAACAAGCCTAAATCTGCAGATGTGAAACGTATAAACCCAATTAAGAACCTAAACCGGTATTATGAACAAAACCACGATGACAGCACACACGCAAGCATTCAAGAATTCGGTGGAAGAAATTTGGTGATGAAAAAAAAAATACTAACAGCACAGACGAACACATTGGGATAACAATGACGAGACAGTTTCAACAATAACAGTATATAAAGACGGACAACAAACGCTAGAAAACGCACCAAAGATACGAACAAATCGATGAAGAAAAACTTATTATTATCAGCACACCGACGAACACAGTAGGTTTCCTATGAAAAAAAAATACAGTTGCGACATTTCGGAAACTGGCATCTGTTCCCGTCATCACGCACAAACAGACTGAAAATCTTTTCCAGATTGTTTTCGACTGGCGAACTATTTGAACTAACGCAGGACATGATTTCGCGATTTCTTGCACTTGCAAAGTTGAAGCAAACTTATAATGTCAGTGATTGAAAACTGCTAGATCATTCGAATTACCTTAGGTTTTAGAACATTTATAACTGAGTTGAAGGTGTCGAATTTCCCGGATGAGAAATTGTTGGTAGAAATTAATTAAAAAAATATATATATCATATGTTCCTAAGTTTTGCAGGAAAGCAAACGGTACCCCATATATGTATGGATGTAAAAAGTAAAAAAGTTAGAACAGTAGGTGAAAAATAAATTGTGACATTAAATTTATGATGTAGCACCGTTTTCACTATTGCATACTAAAGATGTTATTAGAAGAGCTTCTATTAACTTATATCTGGAAGTAAATACCTTATTCAGTGCAGCGAAACTCAAACGGTGTACGTGATATGGAACTAAGCAACACAATGCACCAGCTCCCATGACTATCCAGGAGTACAGAGTGCATGCACGCATGTTGTTTTCATGTTGTAAGTACGCACACCACTTGTCTACTTCCGAAGTAATACTACATATATGCATCCGCAGTCAACTCATGAAAGCCGGTAGTAATACTGCATGTATACGTAGTCATGTTGTACTCATCTGTAGTCATCTTGTACAACCCTATATTCATCTTTTACATCCCTTTGACAGTAAGAGCCTAAACTTTCTCTTAGCGTCAAAGTTTGTGGAAAATGAACTCTTTAGCATCTTTTCGCTTTTAGCATCCTTCGCTAGCATATTTTACTTGTGTGGAAATTTAAATGGTGAACTTAAGAAAAAATGTTTCTTGAATAATGCCCTTTGTTTTTTACCAACTGTTATATTGAACACAAAAATAATTTTTTTGTTAAAATTGTTTGTGTGCACTTAAATTGTATACTCTTGTGTGTAATTTTTTTATCAAAAAACTTTAAAAAATTAATGTCAACAATTTTCGAAAAAAAAAAAAAAACTTTTATGAAGAAGTTTTGCACAAACAATACTCGTACTACGCAAACCATTACAAACCTGATTACTTATTCTTCTGGAATTTAAGAGAATAGATTATTAGAAATGAATTTAGCATAACGTATAGAAAATGAATAATACTAAAGCACGGGTTAGACAAGCCAAAATTGGTTCATGCATACACGTTTGCATCTAACGCAAACACAGGCCACTCTCAATTAAACTTAATCGGAATGAAAAAAAAAAGCTTTTTTTTTTCTTTACTGGACACGTTTCGTCACGTATCCCACTGAATTGCGTTCATAGTAGAGCGAACGCAATTTGTAGGAACGTAATTTATTCTGAATGATAAATAAATAAAAGTTTCTGTCCAGAAAAGAGAATTGGGTGTTGTTCACCCTCATTCTTTTGGAAATCGTTTATAAAGGAAAGCGTTTGCCGTTATCTAAGAGGCATGTTTAATAGATTTTTTTTTAAAAAAGAAAAAGGTCTAGGTAACCACAAGCTCGCAAGAGTTGGAAATTATTAAACGCACGGGAGACCCACTTGCGGGCGGCAAGGAAATGATGAAGAGGCGTGCTCGGGGTCGGTCCGGCGAAATTATGTGGGAGCGTCCCTCGGCTTACAGGATTATTCCAGCACACAAATCTTACGTCTAAGCACAGCCTTGATCACTTGCTATAAGGTAGCTCCGCACTCGAGCTAGCGACGCTTCCCGTTTTTCGTACCTCTTCGGTAGAGGGGGTTCAATGACTAACAGGAGAAACATAAATAGTGGCTTAAAATTTATATTTTTCCACTTGTTATTGTTCTGTATTACAAAACTAACAGATTAATAAAAAAATTACCTATATTTTATCACTAATTTCATTGTAATACATAATGCGTGCAATCATGTATGTACGCGCGTAAGAAATTAAACTTATTTGGAGTAATAAAAAAATTAATTTTGCATGCAAATAATTAATACAAATAAAATAATAAAAGGGCTGCAGTGATATTAAAAGTAGGGTTGGTAAAATAAAAATTCAATCAAATTAAAACATTTATATAGTTATTATTATAATATTCAGTACTCAATATCAAGATAAACAGGTGAATAAAATTAATTATTCAATTTTGTAAAATAATCGAGATGAATTTTAATAATTAAAATAAATAAATGTGCACAATGGTTTTTCGCATTTATAAATTTTGATTATTTATTAATTTAAAATGTCATAATTTATGTGTTACAATGCAAATATATTGTACATGCTGAAACATAACCTCCCTTATATAAATTCACGTGAAAAACACTTGAATAATTTTATAAACAAAATTTATATCACTAATATTCACAATAAATAAATAATTTAATGATATGGACCAGTATATCGATCACTTAAGTATAAGATTTTAAAACACATGTATAATTTTTATTTGTATGTAGCCTTCGTTTTGTTTGTAGACTATTTTTCATCCTGTGAAAATTTCGTTGCATGATGCATGCAAATAGTAAAAATTCACTCTCATATTTGTCTTCCATAATTCGCCTATGTCAATAAATCCAGTAAAATTATAAAAAAAAATTCTTAGTTCAGCCATTCAGATATAAACTAAGATCAAGCCACAGTTAATTGGAACGAGTAGATATAAAAATTAAATGTAAAAGTTCCTGGGCGACATTTATGCTTTAATGGTGCCATAGTTTATAGTGTAAAACATATTTTAGAAATGTACGTAAAAGGTGTGTCACTCGTATGGTATTGTACTCCTGTATGAATTATGAAGCATATTTTTATAATGTGACGAAAGTATACAAGATAAACTATTTTATATACCTATCGTAAAATATATGTTTTTTTTAGTTAATAATATTAAAAACATTCAATTGAAAAACTTATTACAAAATATGTATAAATACTAGTTAGTGTATATCTTATTTAATGAGTTCTGGATATGTGCTACAAATGTTTACCTCAAATTCACTGCGTTTGCTAAAGAAATGTTGGATTTATTTAAAAAAATTATCATCATTAAAATATAATGAGGCATTTGAGACAACAGCAGTGTATCATTACATTTTCATTACCTTTTCTAGTTTCATACCAACAACGTACTTGTCCATTATTTTATAAAAATATATCATAATAAGTAATTTTAATTAAGCAAAATTTAAAATTCTGACTGAAATGTGCTAATTATTCTTGCAAATAATAAGAGTCAAAGAAAATTATGTAGAGATTAATGATTAAAAACGTCTCTGCGATACAGGTAGAAAATACTACGCAGTTTCCCTTTATGCTCAGCTCTGACACTCAAACGAAAATAAAGCATTATACACCTAGTTTTGAATCTATTCCTGTTACTGGTTATTACATCATATTAAATGGTATTGCATTCAATGGTGAGGTGAATAAAATGATAAATTTATGTCAAACTCATTGCTCTTCAGATAATTTGCGAGTTCTAATTGTTTTTAACTTGTCCGTTAGCTTTGATATTTAATGTGGATACTGTCAGCTTTTTTAAACGTTTTTTGATGCATTTCTGAATAGGATTAAATAATGATCGTTGGCGTACGATTATTTATTATTAACAAAGTTCCGGGTTGAGATTTTTAAGTTAATGTTTCCTATTACATATCACATACTTGGATTCTAATAACTGCTTGACTAAATAATTTTCAGAACAAATTACTGTAAATATTGCACTTCATGATAACTTAGTTTAGTAAGTTTACCAAGTGTGGTTTAAGTTCTGAATGTTTTTGTCAAATTACTCGAATAAGTTTTTATTTTGAGTGCTCCACTGTAAATTTATAGCTTCTAGGAGGGCAATGTTCAGCGTAAACACATTAAACAAAGTTTGAATGTATGTTATGGACAGTTTAATTATACAGTGCTAAGCACCCTCTTTACTGCTGACAAACATCCGATGCTCATTGGCTGAATTATAAACAAACAACACCTCACTTCCAAACAAAAAGTTTGAGTGGATATCCTCTTAAAATTGTTGGTTTAATTATATTGATAGTCAAATATGTATCAAAATTTAAAATATTTGTAAAGAATATTGGTACCAGGATTATCAATAAAAATTTGAAATTGATTATTTTATGTAACTAAATCCGTACTACGCTTTTTGCAGTGATATTACAGCTGTTTGTTATATTTTACAGTCTTTAACTATGAGAGGAAGCTAACACAAATGTAAATATTTACTAAACAAAAAACAGTTATTATTTATAACAACTGTGATAGTAATTTAATCATTTTGGATTATGTTGTATATAATTTCATAATCCCATATTGGTATCAATAAGTTCAATGATGGTGAAATCTTGAATTATAAATTCTCTCGACTAATTAATTATATGGCCATGAAAAATATGGTTAACTATTTTTATTTTGTTTTCCAGATAAGAGAATTATTTTTATCAACACATTATGAATGTTTAACAAGGTCTAGTAAGAGAATAAACTATATTCCAATACTTTGAGATAAAGGTCCGTCTTTACTGTCAAAATGAAGTTGTTTTCATTAGTTTTGGTTGTTTCGTTACGTGAACAGTTGGGTCTCTGAATGAACGCCGATTGTTTTTTATATTTTTTTGCAGATATAATACAGGTGATTTTAGACAGCCAAACGTTTATGTGTAAATCGTAGAAGTAACTAAGAGACAATAGCCGTTGTCGACAATTCCGTACATCAGCTATTTCTTGTCAAGCGTCTCCGTACGTATCACGGAAACTGACTCAGTTTATAACTTTCCTACAATGAAGAACGCGAAGTCCTTCAATAGCAATTTCATGTGTAGTCAGAAATTTTTTCTTTTGTTTGATGGGTGTATGTATCATCAACGATAAAGTATAATGGAACTATAACAAAGAACACCGATGAAACGTATGTAACAGCATTTGTTAAAAAAAAAAATGTAGAAATAATTTGTGTAAACCACGGAAGAAATAACAATTAAATAAATTTATTTCATACAAAACATTTTTAAATGAACTTAAATGTTTAAAGTAGTGCATATTAGCCCCAGACAGATTTTAAAACAATATAAAGATTCCTAAACCCATTTAAGAATGTTCCGAAAAAATTTTGATTGTGATTTTTTAGTAGCTAAGAAAATACTTGAAGATTTAAAAAGAAAATAGCGGGGCTTGCATGCAATACATAACAGTAAAGCGTGAAGGGAATAGTTTTCTTTCAGAAAACTCACGCAACAATTCATGTAAATTGCAGTGCTATGAAAATTAGTCACCTACGTGAACTATTCATAGTCCATTGCATGCGCCCACAAATTTTGTTTTAGTTTTAAATCCTACAAGTATTTTTATACCTATTAAAACGTCACAACAAAATATTTTTCAGGACAATCTCTAATGGCGTTAGGAATATTAATATGGTTAAAAATCTGTATCAGGCAAGATAAAATTATTTTATACTTTTTGGTCCGTTTTAAAAACGTGGTATATTGAAGATTTATAAAATTAGTTCTTTCTTTTACCTTTCTAGTCCATAATGTTTGTAAGCTTATTTCTGGCTGAAGAGAGTGCATTGAACCAATCCTGTCTCACTTTTTCAGTTAAAAACAATATATTTTTAAGTTTGGGCAAATTAAAGGATAATTTTTATTTTAAAGTAAGTTAGAAATTATTTTAAACGAGCAGTATTCATTTCCCCTTGTTTATTTTAATTTTTTAAGGTCGTATCATCAAGTAATTAAATATAATAAATTTTAAAAACTAAAATAATTATTTTTTGCCTTTTGTAAAACTGTTAACGTAAAGAAAATGTATAGATGTGTATTTTATTTGGCTGTGAAATTTAGGGTTAAGTGTGTTCATTTAATAACATAGCTGAAGAGTTTAAAAAAGATTGAGGTTAAATGATACTTCATATTTATGAAGTTTTTCGGACCTCCATCATATTAAAAATTAAAGCCTTAAGCATTCGGTGATATGGGTACCGCCTGGGAGTGATGCGTTATGCATTCCGCAAAACTGTACTGTTACGCTCGTTGCCTAACGCTACGAAAAAGACTGTAAGACTCACTCGTTCATTGCCCCAGCATTAACTCAAACACAACCGTCTGGTAAATTTGCCTGTAAAAGCAAACAACCAACCGTATTGACTGGTCCTGGCGGTAAATTTCGGGGATGGGCGCATCGAAACAAAGGCAAACAAGAATAATGGAAAATGCATTTTTTATTTTCGTACTTTCTTCCTAATCAGTCTGAAAAACGACATTGCGATATTTGTATTATTTCAATAGCTACGGCAGAATATTTTTACAGTAGTATGTTAACACAAGTATATAATTTCATCATGTTTAATTCTTGGAACAAAACGTTTCCATGTCACTCAAATTCCTAAAATACATTTAATTATTTGTTCCTAACGTTTTTTTTAAACATTTATAAAACATAATTGCGTTACTTAAAGTAGTTTACCGTTTCAGCGGACGGCTTTTTAAGATCTGTTAACTATATGTAGGTACAATTTTTTTTTACATTTTGATAGCATTTACATCCAAGTGTATGAGTATTTATGCCACACGGTAATATAAGGTATGAGATAAGTCATAGTTATTTTTTTTATGTAAATTTAAAATGTTTTAAATTGTTTTATTAATTTCTTTTAATTTATTACATGTATAATTTGTTACTGTGAAAACTAAGTTATCACTTCACGTGGGATACTTAGACTACGTTCCGAACTATTTTGTTGTCTGCCTGTTCTTCTGTTATACGTTTTTATACTGTTAATATACTGACGTAAATTTTTGTTGTGTTTTATTAGCATTTGACTAACTGAGACTGTTTTCCACGATAGATAACATTTATCCTATTGTCACTGCCCTATTGTTTACTTCATTCTAGTAGCAACTTGAACCCATGATTATACAGAGATCCTTAGAAAAATAGCGTAGCCGAGGCTGTTTTCAAAAAAGACATGTGATTTTTAATGTCCGTACTTTACAGCCAGAAACAGGACGGTTATATACTCCAATTTACTTTCCATTTCAAGTGAATATGAAACAATATTCACTTGGATTGGAAAATCAATGAGGATGTTAAACAATCTCGGTCCCAGCAGTAACGTACTAAAATTTCAAATTCCTGTCTTTTTGAAAAGAGCCTCAGCTACGCTTATTCCCTAAGGATCTCTGGAAAACTAAATTATCAATTTTCAGCTAGTAGGAAGTAAACAGTGGGGCGGCGATAACCGTTTCAAGGTTATATCTCATGGAGAACACTCTCTGATACGTTATTAAAGAACAACACATATTTACGTCACTATATCTACGTTACATATAATGTTTAGAGTAATTTTACACCAGCCGTAAACTGATATACGCGTTTGAGTTGTTGTACCCAACCTAAGAAATATAATTGTCACATATTCTGTAGGCCTGTGCGAATACTAGATTTTTGAGATGCGAAGCGAACATCAAATCGCGAGGTCGAATCCAATTATGAATATTGTTCTCGGCGAAGCTGTATTACACCTATTTTATAAAATACAAAGTTGAAGTAAATAACCTTTTATCGTTTGTAATGTTTGGGCTAGTTAAGTGATTAGCTAATTGGTCCTTATGTATAACATTATTAAATAAAAATATAACCATGCATAAATTTAATATTGGACATTCATAAAAGCAAACAGCGTGCCACCATTTTTTTTAAGTAACCAACATATTTAAATGCAAACATATACAACACAAAAGTAACTAAATATTTTCATGAGCGAGTCGTAGGCTTCGAATGTTTTAAAGCTCTGCAACAAACGCGAAGCTGTTCATCACAACCGAAGCTCCAAATAATAGCAATAGCAAAGTTACTGGCGAAGTCAAATCAAATATTAAAAAGAGCTTCGACTGATTCGCGTAGTCACAAGGTGAATAGGAAGAAGGTAATTATATAAAAACAAGTTGTGTGAACTTATGTACGCGAGTTAGAATTCACACTTCCTTTTAATTTAAGACACTGAACTATTTTGAAACTTATTGAAACAAAAATTGTTTTAATAAATACTTAGTATTCAATATTAATATAAATTGTGTATTAAATTATTATAAAATTATTAAAATAATACAGATAATTTTATTAATTATGAAAATCAATATGTATGCTGAGTGTTTATTCTAATTATTATATTTTTTATTAAATATTAATATAATTATTCAAACGGGAAAAATCCCTTGCTTATAGAAATATAGGTACTTGAAATTGTTTTAAAAAAACAATTTTTATCAATAATATTTACAGTTATAATTTTTTTGTATGGAAAAGAATTCAATATGAAATAACTAAATTTCTGAAAGCGACTCCCACATTGTTCCGCACCCGCCGCTAGAATTCGCTACCGGAGCAGCTACGTTGAATATCAGATATAGGTCAACCTGGTATGAAAATACCATCAAATGGACTAAGGTATGTATTTAATAATTTTATAGCTTTAGATTAACCAATATAACTTATTCTTTCGTATTTGCTTAAAGCACAATTTGTATAATCCAGTAATCTGTAATCAAAAAATATATAAATACAATTTACACTCCCGAGTATTGAACCATGTTCATTTTGTTTATCATTCTTAGTTTTTTTTTAAAAAAACTTGAAATTACTGTTTTCCTGTTACTGTGTTAGTTTACTAAATATATTTCAGGGTAGTTTCATCATCATAAAGCTTCATTTTTCCCCTTAGTTTTTAGGAAATTGACTATATTTGTGGGTTTAAGCTCGTACACGTGAGTCCGCCATCTTCCTGTGAAAATTTCGTTGCATGGTGCGCGTGCATCGTAAAATTTCTCTCTCGTCATTTTTCCATGATGCGTCTTAAGAAGTGTAACTTCAAAAAAAGTTTTTTTAAAATTTCTACGACTTTTTTAGATTGCGCCCCAGTGCCGAGTGCTTGCTGGCCAGTAAAGTAACACAGTAACACGGTAACACGGTGCTCTCCTTCGGGCGAGGCGGGATAGTGACGGAGGTTCGTCACCCGCGCGCGTGTGAAGCGGGCGTGGCAACGGGTGGACCAGGCTGCGTCGTGGAGCAGAATGTCCGAGAGAGACTTCTGAAGAATACATTTACGTGCGATCGACGCGTTCTGAATGCAAGCCCATACTGAATCTGACCATCTGCGGCCGGAGTCAGCGCGAGTTTGTAGTTTTTTTTTAGGGAGGGCGGGAAGTGGGTGTGTTTCCATGAATATGTTCGTACTCGCAGAAGAGAGAATTCTAAATCAACGCTGTTTCGACTTGGTTGAAGCAGATTGGTGCGACACGACCACCATCTGTCGGCAGACAAATGTTTTACTTCTACATATTGATGGTTTATTCTACTGATTTACGTTCAACAGCCTGTTTCTGAAGTTAAATAATAATAATAAAAAATTACCAGAAGGTAAATATTAAGATTTTTGGGTTTAAAAAATCTTCAGTCCATTGACTTAAATGCTGTTTCCAAATAGTTAGGATTTGATTGCAACAAAACGATCATTTTATTTCAAGGCTGCATTCAATTAGAAACAAGCTGTAAAATGATATACGAATTCTTTCGACGCTAACACAAACTAGTGTATCAACAAAAAAGTTTTTTTTTTGTGTGGAATTAATTTCTTTTCGTTGAGGAAACTTTTACATCTGAGTTTCAGGCTATCTTAAACTCCTTCAGGTCCTATTTAATTATTTGTGGGTAACATACACACATCAAAGGGTTTTTCTTGCTAAGTAGCAGACTGTCGTTTTTACTAAAATGTGGCACTTAAAACCACTCAAAGGACAAGGATATAAGCAAGGACGAGAGTGATTTACCCTTTCACGAAAAGCTGCATCATTGATTATTTAAGGAACCTTGCTACTATTCCAAGGCCAATAAAATTGGCTGACATCCTTTAAGATGCACATTAAAAGATCATTTAGATTATGTATCCTTAAAATGGTATTTGGAAACAGTTTAGGAGTACTGCCTGCGGTTGGATGACGTTAAGGTGCAGTAAAGGATATTTTTTACTTGTTAGTGGAAACGATTTTAGGTCTACTGCTGTGCCACACTATATCCCACTTCGTGATTCTGACGTGCTGCGTGAGTAAGAATAGACTGACCGAGCGAACCATTGATTTTTCAATGTTCGGAAATAGCTCTGACTACTTTTTAAAGCGGCTGTGCCTTCTAAACTACGACGTTTGCTTATACCTTCCTAGTATTAATATATGAACTTTATCATTGTTTGGTTATCAGTTTTTTTTACATAAACATGTGCAAAAAAACATATTTAACAGTATTTTTTTTGTTTGCTTCTTGTAATAAATTATTTTCTTTTTTTAATTTTCAGAACTTGTCCAATTTCACATAATTTCACAAAATATTCCATAAAAAAATCTAAAACACCGAAAAGGCTTTTTTAGAGTAAAGGAAATTTTAATACAACTCTGCTAAATAATCACATAAGTAATTGTTTCAAGTTCATTACACTTTTCCGTGGATTATTTTTGGTCAGAAAGAAAATATAAGAAATGTATGACGTCAATGAAGTTGCCAATTATAACAAACTTGATTGGAGGAACGAAGAAAAATTTTACTATGTAATATTGGTAGCATTGAAAGACGGAATATAAACGTCGTGAAAATAAATACGAATGATAGTAAATTGAAGTCAATTTAGGTGGAAAGGATTATTTTTATAAAGTAAATAATAAATAATATGAAAATAATGAGAAAATAAAATCTTGAAAATTTCAACATGGGTATAAAGTAGAAAAATAATATTTATCTGTGAATAACAATAGCTCCGGGCCCTGGCTTCTGGCTGTGGTGTTTGGTGCCGAGCCACATCTCTGACGTCACGTCCATCTCTGGCGTCACAGCAGCCATCTTGGATGAGCGTAACGGGACACAGCGTAACGGAACATAATGTAACGGGACACAGCGTAACGGGATAAGTAGATCACGGCGGCCATATTGGATCCGCCATTTTGTTTGTCGTCATTGTGTTCTCGAACATTCCGGCGATGTTTTCCGCCATATTGGATGATGACGTCACCGTTGCAATTTACGTTATGGTCGCCATCTTTAACTTTTTTATTTATTATCCGATTTTGATAGAAAAAATTTAAAAATTTATAAAAAAATTCATTTAATAACATTTTAATAAAATATTAAAAAAATATATACTTTTACGACACGGAGTTCGGAGTCCTCGGTTCGAACACGACGAGTGCAAAAAAATAAAAATGGCGACTGACCCTTCCCCCGTGGTGGCTGCTGGCAGACTGACTCCCACCACTTTTTTTCAAAGCATATATAACATCATCTAATATGACATCATGGCCGCCATCTTGTCTTCGATGCTGGAAGCCATCATCATAGTATCGTCGGCTAGAGTGCGCCGATGCCATGTTAGTTTAATTCGTATCTGCTAGAGTGAAGTAATCATTTATTATTGCTGTGACACCCGCCATCTTGTCATTTGGCCGCCATCTTGAAAATCCGTAGTTATTTAGCTACAATTTCGGGGAAAGTTCCAAAATTCATTAAATAAATCACTCATTAATTTACATATTGATTCGATGGATTCCTGTCCTTGGTTCGATCCCTGGCCGATACAAAACAACTTTAATTTTAAAAAAGTACCAGAAAAGTGTAAGGTTCGAGAAATAAAACACTACAAAGTCTTTTACAAACATAATATTTATTACACAATTTCTATCCTACTACAGAATCACTTGCGAAAGCCAAAAATCTTATAAACATTTAGCCCTGCATAGACGTGCAACGACTACTTCTTAGCTCCAACAGCTCCAAATGCTCCAAATGGCTCCAAATGCTCCAAATGGCTCCAAATGCTCCAAACGGCCTCAAAATGGCTCCAACAGCTCCAACAGCTCCAAATGCTCTAACTGTCTTTTCTTTCAACAGCTCCAATGATATTGGGCTACAATGCTACGAGTCTAAGAGACTACGAGGCTACAAGGCTACGAGTCTAAAAGGATCTAGCTGGTTCCGAGTTATACATGGCTGCGAGACTGCATGACTAAAAGACTGCATGGCTACGAAACTACATGTCTATGAAGCTACAAGTCTACTCGGCTCCAACACGCAATGTACGCAATGTACGCACCATACATGCAATTTACACGCAATAAATGTAATGATTACACAGTACACACAGGAAACGGAACGTACACACAGTACACACACAGGAAACGGAACGTACACACAGTACACACACAGGAAACGGAACGTACACACAGTACACACAGGAAACGGAACGTACACACAGTACACACAGGAAACGGAACGTACACACAGTACACACAGAAAACGGAACGTACACACAGTACACACAGGAAACGGAACGTACACACAGTACACACAGGAAACGGAACGTACACACAGTACACACAGGAAACGGAACGTACACACAGTACTCACAGGAAACGGAACGTACACACAGCACACACGAAACTGAACGTACACACAGTACACACAGGAAACTGAACGTACACACAGTACACACAGGAAACGGAACGTACACACAGTACACACAGGAAATGGAACGTACACACAGTACACACAGGAAACAGAACGTTCACACAGTACACACAGGAAACGGAACGTACACACAGTACACACAGGAAACGGAACGTACACACAGTACACACAGAAAACGGAACGTACACACAGTACACACAGGAAACGGAACGTACACACAGTACACACAGGAAACGTAATGATCACACATACAGTAGCGGAAACACACACACAGGCTTAGTTGGAAATCAGAATACAAGAAATAAAAACATTAAATTTTTATTTTCAATATTTTATTAGTTCCCAACATTACACAAATACAAGTAAAAGAAGCCATTATTGTATGTAGCCAGCTTTCCTCAGTTCTTTGAGTATGAAGGATATTTCTCTGATGCACGGATAGTTTCCTGCACAAAGCGAGCCATGTAGAAGTCTTAGCCGGTCAACCAATATGTTTGGATCTTTCCATGATGTGTAATGAATCCCTTCTACCACCATCTTACTTGCTTGTTTATTATAAATACTTTTAATATCACAATCGTCCCACTGATCATAATAAGCATTATCAGATGTATTTATTATAACACGACGTTTCCATCTTTTCGGTCTCAGGACATCGCCACATTCTTCGATCTTGTCAGCTCTAGGTGCTTCATCACAGTCTATGTCTTTGTCAACAGCCTCAGAGTCACTGTAACAATCACTGTAGAAGACATCCTCTTCACCCAGATTACCGTATGAAATCGCTATCGATGATGTCTATTTGTCTTCATCGTCTTCATGCTTCCTTTTTAGAATCCATCATTTTTACAAAGAATGGAGGATCTACTGAATATAGGCTTGAATGTATTCTCACTTTTCACGGTGGTGATACTTCCATTAGTTTCAGTCTTCCCGAAGCCATTAGCATCCTTCAATTTATGTTCTTCTTCACGATCGGGTGAGCTAATGCCATCACGCTCAGGACAAGGAAAATTATTGTCGTAATGCAGATCACTCTTCTTTAGTCTAGTGGATCCATCGGTGTCCTCTATGCCGTAAGTAGTCTTGACTTTACATGTTCTACCATGTCTTTTTAAGCTGTCAATTCGTGTTAACAACCTGCTACAACTATTACAGCTTAACATGTTGCGTAGTGGGTTTCTAGCACAATCATTCTTCTTATGACGTCTAGCATTCCATCTCATGACAAAATCCTTGCCACAGTATCTACAGCGGCTTCCTTCCGATTCAGCTGCAGATAACAAACTATGTTCCATGTTAGCTTTTGTGACTAATGTTAGATACAAACTGTCAGTTTTCTCCAATTGGAACCATTTCTTAAATAGAATTTTTTATTTATTTCATCAGCGAGAGTTAAGTTATCTAATGCAAAGCAAATTGATGCAAGTAGTTCTGGCTGTCATCAACAGATGTCGCCACGTGTTGCTTGCAGGTAAATAATATCTATTTCATTAATGCGGGATGCGGAATGCTCACTATCGATCGCAAAGGAAGATTGGCTTCGCTAGACTCCAAGGAGAAGGAAGTTCGTCCTTCCTGTTAGTGCTTCTTAGATTTCTCAGAGATTATTATTATTCGACTGAGTAATGATTTTTTTTTAATTAATACCTGATAAAAATATTACAAGTGTTGATTAAGTAGCGGAAGTTCACTAATTAAATGCAACCTTAAAAAAATTACATGCCTCATTAAGTAAAAAAATCCTTAATGCAGAGATCAATTTCTCATCAGTTACCAGAAGCACCCAGAGTAAACCATCAAAACATTGTCATGAATAATCAGGAGCACCCGGAGAAAACTACCATAATATTGACAAGAATAATCAGGAGCACACGGAGAAATCCACCATATTATTGTCAAGAATAAACGGGAGCACACGGAGAAAACCACCATAATATTCACAAGAATAATCGCAAGCACACGGAGAACACCGCCACAAGTTTTCTTTGATATCATAAAATACAAAAAAAAGTTAATAAAAAATTAAAAATATAAACGAAAAAAATTCAAAAACTGATTCTGGCTTGTACTAGAACTCTAACTTTGCACATCAAAGAGAAGTTCACAAGCTAGCAGAATGTTTGAATTTTTTTCGTTTTTATTTTTAATTTTTAATTTTTTTTTTTTTGTATTTTATGATATCAAAGAAAACTTGTGGTGGTTTTCTCCGTGTGCTTCTGATTATTCTTGTCAATATTATGGTGGTTTTCTCCGTGTGCTCCAGTTTATTCTTGACAATATTATGGTGGATTTCTCCGTGTGCTACTGATTATTCTTGTCAATATTATGGTAGTTTTCTCCGGGTGCTCCTGATTATTCTTGACAATATTTTGATGGTTTTCTCTGGGTGCTTCTGGTTACTGATGAAAAATTGATCTCTGCATGAAGGATTTTTTTACTTGATGAGGCATGTCATTTTTATTCAAGGTTGCATTTAATTAGTGAACTTCTGCTACTTAATCAACACTTGTAATTTTTTTATCAGGTAGAAATTTAAAAAAAAATCATTACTCAGTCGAATAATAATAATCTCTGAGAAATCTAAGAAGCACTAACAGGAAGGACGAACTTCCTTCTCCTTGGAGTCTAGCGAAGCCAATCTTCCTTTGCGATCGATAGTGAGCATTCCGCATCCCGCTTTAATGAAATAGATATTATTTACCTGCAAGCAACACGTGGCGACATCTGTTGATGACAGCCAGAACTACTTGCATCAATTTGCTTTGCATTAGATAACTTAACTCTCGCTGATGAAATATTTAACAAATTCTATTTAAGAAATGGTTAAAATTTGAGAAAACATACAGTTAGTATCTAACATAAGTCACATAAGCTAACACGGATCATGGTTTGTTATCTGCAGCTGAATCGGAAGGAAGCCGCTGTAGATACTGTGGCAAGGATTTTGTCATGAGAAGGAATGCTAGACGTCATAAGAAGAATGATTGTGCTAGAAACCCACTACGCAACATGTTAAGCTGTAATAGTTGTAGCAGGTTGTTAACACGAATTGACAGCTTAAAAAGACATGGTAGAACATGTAAAGTCAAGACTACATACGGCATAGAGGACACCGATGGATCCACTAGACTAAAGAAGAGTGATCTGCATTACGACAATAATTTTCCTTGTCCTGAGCGTGATGGAATTAGCTCACCCGATCGTGAGGAAGAACATATATTGAAGGATGCTAATGGCTTCGGGAAGACTGAAACTAATGGAAGTATCACCACCGTGAAAAGTGAGAATGCATTCAAGCCTATATTCAGTAGATCCTCCTTTCTTTGTAAAAATGATGGACTCCTAAAAAGGAAGCATGAAGACGATGAAGACAAATCGACATAATCGATAGCGAATTCATACGGTAATCTGGGTGAAGAGGATGTCTTCTACAGTGATTGTTACAGTGACTCTGAGGCTGTTGACAAAGACAAAGACTGTGATGAAGCACCTAGAGCTGACAAGATCGAAGAATGTGGCGATGTCCTGAGACCGAAAAGATGGAAACGTCGTGTTATAATAAATACATCTGATAATGCTTATTTTGTTTAGTGGGACGATTGTGATATTAAAAGTATTTATAATAAACAAGCAAGTAAGATGGTGGTAGAAGGGATTCATTACACATCATGGAAAGATCCAAACATATTGGTTGACCGGCTAAGACTTCTACATGGCTCGCTTTGTGCAGGAAACTATCCGTGCATCAAAGAAATATCCTTCAAACTCAAAGAACTGAGGAAAGCTGGCTACATACAATAATGGCTTCTTTTACTTCGATTTGTGTAATGTTGAGAAGTAATAAAATATTGAAAGTAAAAATTTAATGTTTTTATTTCTTGTATTCTGATTTCCAACTAAGCCTGTGTGTGTGTTTCCGCTACTGTATGTGTGATCATTACGTTTCCTGTGTGTACGTTCCGTTTCCTGTGTGTACTGTGTGTACGTTCCGTTTCGTGTGTGTACTGTGTGTACGTTCCGTTTCCTGTGTGTACTGTGTGTACGTTACGTTTCCTGTGTGTGTACTGTGTGTACGTTCCGTTTCCTGTGTGTACTGTGTGTACGTTCCGTTTCCTGTGTGTACTGTGTGTACGTTTCGTTTCTTGTGTGTACTGTGTAATCATTACATTTATTGCGTGTAAATTGCATGTATTGTGCGTACATTGCGTGTTGGAGCCAAGTAGACTTGTAGCTTCATATACATGTAGTTTCGTAGCCATGCGGTCTTTTAGTCATGCAGTCTCGCAGCCATGTATAACTCTGAACCAGTTAGATCCTTTTAGACTCGTAGCCTTGTAGCCTCGTAGTCTCTTAGACTCGTAGCATTGTAGCCCAATATCATTGGAGCTGTTGAAAGAAAAGACAGTTGGAGCATTTGGAGCTGTTGGAGCTGTTGGAGCCATTTTGAGGCCGTTTGGAGCATTTGGAGCCATTTGGAGCTGTTGGAGCCATTTGGAGCATTTGGAGCTGTTGGAGCTAAGAAGTAGTCGTTGCACGTCTATGCAGGGCTAAATGTTTATAAGATTTTTGGCTTTCGCAAGTGATTCTGTAGTAGGATAGAAATTGTGTAATAAATATTATGTTTGTAAAAGACTTTGTGGTGTTTTATTTCTCGAACCTTACACTTTTCTGGTACTTTTTTAAAATTAAAGTTGTTTTGTATCGGCCAGGGATCGAACCAAGGACAGGAATCCATCGAATCAATATGTAAATTAATAAGTGATTTATTTAATGAATTTTGGAACTTTCCCCGAATTTGTAGCTAAATAACTACGGATTTTAAAGATGGCGGCCAAATGACAAGATGGCGGGTGTCACAGCAATAATAAATGATTACTTTACTCTAGCGGATACGAATTAAACTAACATGGCGTCGGCGCACTCTAGCCGACGATACAATGATGATGGCTTCCAGCATCGAAGACAAGATGGCGGCCATGACGTCATACTAGATGATGTTATATATGCTTTGAAAAAAAGTGGTGGGAGTCAGTCTGCCAGCAGCCACCACGGGGGAAGGATCGGACGCCATTTTTATTTTTTGCACTCGTCGGGTTCGAACCGAGGACTCCGAACTCCGTGTCGTAAAAGTATATATATTTTTTAATATTTTATTTAAATTTCATTAAATGAATTTTTTTTATAAATTTTAAAAAATTTTCCATTAAAATCGGATAATAAATAAAAAAGTTAAAGATGGCGACCGTAACGTAAATTGCAACGGTGATGTCATCATCCAATATGGCGGAAAACATCGCCGGAATATTCGATAACACAATGACGTCATCCAAAATGGCGGATCCAAGATGGCCGCCGTGATCTACTTGTCCCGTTACGCTGTGTCCCGTTACTTTATGTTCCGTTACGCTGTGTCCCGTTACGCTCATTCAAGATGGCTGCCGTGACGCCAGAGATGGACGTGACGTCAGAGATGTGGCTCGGCACCAAACACCACAGCCAGAAGCCAGGGCCCGGAGCCCCTTTTATATACTACTAACAATGGTGATTTATGTCTAGGTTTTTAACTAAAATTAAATTTTAGAGTTTTGGGACTTTTTGCATTAGTAGTATTAATTTATGAATGTAATGTTATGTGAGTTATAACTAAAATATAAATAAAAGATTAGTAGTATAAAGTCCTGTATTAAATCACACGATATTATTTAAAGCTTTATTAATTCTTTTTTGTGACTTAAATGCATATTTTAAAACGTTTATTCTTGTAAATTGATATAAGAATTCTTTAGAAAAATCTTAAAATTTATACGAAAGCTGGTAAGGCGCTTAGTACCAAACGTTTTTAGGATAACGAAAATATGTACATACGAGGTAGTGTCAGTTATTTCACAAATATGGTGCGAAAAGTGATACTAGCGCTCCTGGTGGTTTGGTATAGAGCTCTATCTCCTGGATAGTTATATAAATATACGGCAATTTTTTTTGTTTGCAATGATCATATGCAGTGTTTCACGAAACTAACCTTATTTACGTTCGCGGTGTCAATTTTATATCCCCCTGGGTTTTCATTCAATTGTGTCGTCCACTGCGTTACTTTTTGTTGACTCATGTATCTAATGAAGGATGCCCATTGAAATACACCCATCCACTGGCAACCCATCCCCAAATGATGATTATGATACTCGCGTCAATGATCATGATATACATTAATTGTGCCTCGTAGCACTAGGATGCAACCCTCCCACCGTTCTAAGGATTTCTAAGTGTCGGGCCGCAACTGCCTACCGAGCTGACAGAGCAACGACTAAGTCTTCAACCTTGCGTGAAAAAAAATTTCAACTTTGAAGATCATTATTTATGTAAACATGAGATTTTTTTACATAATATTATCCAGACTCAAGACGTCATAATGATACATGAAAGGATCTTTATTCTGGCGCATTAAAAACAGCAGCCCGCTGCCGGACTTCAGAAAGGGACGAATCCTGTGTCCAGTCCAGGCGAGCGCCGGGTTGACTCGACGAGATTTCCTCTTGGGTCCATCACCGCATCGCGCTGAAAACACGTCTCGGATAAAAGCTTCCCGCTCTTTGCTTCCAAGAGAAGGCTCGGGTTTATTTTCTCTCTTCGTTCCGCTGATCGCGGTTCTCATGCTTCAGGAACGTCGCCACATAAACCTTCTCGTCTTCTTGCCCAGGCGCAGATAAATCTCACCGCCTGAAAGAAAACTCTCTTGCTTATCTGTGATGTCTCCGAGAAGACAACTGGACACGAAAGACTTGGAAACACGTACGTGTGTGTGTTCTCATTTGCCGATGTTTTAGAGCGTAGTAGTTGCTTTTATATCGATCAAATTCTTGGAGACATGAAGTTTGTTGGCTGACCTCAGCCCTACAAGGGATTCGGGAGCAGGTAAGAATGTGAATTCAACAGTGTGCAGGTTCAACTAATTGGCTTATTATTTTACAATAATACTTTTGAACATACATATATGTGCAGTACTTGATACGGATTGTACAGTTTGTAGGGACAATTTGCAGTCACTCGTGGATTCCTTCACTCGGACATTATCCTGGCAACAAAGAGGTTATTGATTAATAACACAATATACATAATAACACATGTACGTATTGAAAATAACGTTAAACATGATTTGAATATTACGTTACTCGCTCGTCCGCAATGACGAGTATCTTGCTAGTTATGACTGGTGAGTTGTAGCTATTCAAAGATTATTGCTTTCACTCTTTACTAGCTTTACGAACCACTGTTATTTATCTTATAAAATTACTATAAAATTTTGCCCTTCACCCGGGACTATCGGAGTATTGCCATGGCAGTGACTCGCCTGCTCCACGGGCCGGGGCTCGTCCGTGCTGTCCGTGCTGTCCGTGAAGATGTCCGGGACCAGCGAGTGTCTTCACGGCCCTCCCCGGTGACCCGTCGCGGGGTCTGGGCGTCGGGAGCGACTCTTTGGGGCTGCAACACGCTCGCCACTCGTTGAGCGGTACAAGCAGCGAGTAGTACTCGCTCTGCGAGTCGTGGTGACGGGAACGGCTGCGTCTTCCTTCCCGGTTCCGAGCCCGCAGCGCCACTCGTCTGCCAGTGGACGCAGCGAGTACTTCTCGCCCAGGCGCCCACTCGCTCTGCGACTCGTTGCTGGCCTCAGCTCGCTCCTCGGGTGCACCTGCACCGACGTCCATTCCCCCGGTGCGAGTGTCCCCTCCGCGACTCGCTCACTCGCTCGGCTGTCCCGGCCTGCGAGACTCCAACCAGCGACACCTTTGGAGCGGCAGCGCTGGCGTCCGGACCGCCATGTCAGCTGACGTCACGAAGCACGCAGCGGCCTCCACGACTACGGCCCTCCTGATGAACCCCGTCGACCAGTAGATGGCGCGCCGATTACATACCCCTGGACACATCCACAAGTCCACACTCAAGCTTGACCGCGTCATCTCCAAAGTGTCCACTTAACCCCAGTCAGGTTTGAAGTACCGCGGAGAACCATAAAGGTCGCGCTCATCGTTACAAGATCCACGTTGTCTCAAAGACGTGGTCCGAACTGAGCGAGCATCGAGTTTTCTGCAGAGTTGCAGTGAAACCGCTTGATGTTTTTAGACCTTCCGGTACACTTGACCCTTTCCAATTTAAAATTTTAAGTAATAGGACACGCTACCATACACAAAATTAACTAAAGTAAAGAAAAAAATGCAAATGTTGCTTAAATTATTTTGGTCATTTGTGTAACTTCAATCTACCACGGCTGCCAGAAATTTACTTGGCCCATTAAATCAAAACAATGTATCGTTTTGTCATTTTTTTGCATGTTAAACAGCAGAGTACGAAAATTGTTTTATGCGCTTCTAAACTTGAAATGAAATTTCAACATAAACATTTGTATGAGTAACTTGCCATATAAATATGGCACATTTCCATGCATCTAACTTTTACTTAATCAACAATCGGAATAAATAATTTTATTGTAAACTTCACATAAAATTCTATATTTTAAAACCTGCCGTCACAAATGTAGGAATGTTTCTAACATTTTTCTTCGAATTTAGCTAATTATTTAATCCGCGCTTATTCTTAGCAACCTTATGAAGCGTATTAATAAATGTATATATGTTTTATTTGAGGTAAGTACGCAAGAAGGATCTCTTCGTGACAACTAGAGCATTAAGTAATCAGCTTTATTCTTGCTCGTGGTACTGTCTGAACTGTGAAGGAACTTCATACTACCAGCGGGAAGTTGGGCTACAGAGTTCTTGCAGACTCGTGTGCGAATTTTTACAATTAATTAGATTTAATCCCTTTTTAGCATTGCAATGTGGAATACCTGATTCTCATTATGTGAAAAATTTTCCATATAGCGTCAGTGATGTAAAACATACATTGATAGTTCCTTTGGACTGTACGATTGAGAGGTGATATCCGTTGTCATCTTTTACCACTTCAAGAATATGATATATATTTGTTCCTTATGTAAGCCTTTACAAATGTTTGAAAAAAAGTACAAGATATCAAAAAAAAAAAAAAAAAATACACGCCAAGGACTTTATATAGTGTCTGCACATAATACTGAATAGAAATGTTTGCAAAATGTTAGCTTCTGAGTTTTATTATGTTAAGTAAAACCTGGAAAACTATTCAAGGAAAACTTATCGAAGTTAATATGGTTTTAAACAATAGGGACAACAGTAAAGGTTTTTTGACATCTTGATCGTTAAAAACTTTATACCGGAATAATTCTCTGTATGTTTGAGAAAAAAGTAAAAAATACGCGAGAAGAAACGTTATAGAAAAAATCAAGTGAATTGAAAATAATTCCATCAAACAAAATTCGTTTATTTTAAAGCTTCTTAAGCTGCTTGTTTATGAAAAGATTCTTCGGCAAATCAACTTTTTACGTTTAGTTCTACGTGCTCTACACAATATTATGATAAAAAGGATAAAAAGGCATCAAACAGGAACTCGGCTTATTGGTAATTTTCTAAGCGTACGCTCATTAGGGCTTTAAATATTCTTCAAGAATAAATTATGAATTAAAACCAATAAATCCACGTTACTATCAAAAAAGTAACTACCAAGTTGGCAAATTAAAAAAATGATAATATCAGGTTTTTCTTTGTAGTATTCAACTTATCACGTATTACGTTTTTATTCATTAATTTTTTTAAACCAAAAATATGTTACCACGAATTTATTCTTATCCATTTTGTTAAAATTTATTGTTTTTAATTTTTAAAAAGTTTTCAATGGAAACGGCATTTTATTGGAAAATTTTTACTACTTTCAGCACTTTAATAAGGCGTAAATTAATTTATCAGCAATATCGTCAGAAATATAAAGGGCAACAATAAAGTTCTCAACAAAAAACTAATAAAAGTGTACATTAAAAACTTAAAACGTTATTAAAGAAATAAAACTTTTATTTGGCATATTTTATTTAATTTTTTATGTTTATATAATGTATTAATTATTTAGCGAAATCAATTGCTGAATCATAATTTACAGTCCAGAGCACTTTAAGAAGTTATACAATTATATCATTGAGTATATTATTAACCTAAGGAGGATTTATGTCGAAATTGTATTTATATTAATAGCTTATCTGTGGGCAAAAAACTAATTTTAAGTAACAGTTGTAACGTTTTGGCCCTGACCCTAGCCAACACGTACAACTCCCGCGCCTCGCCACACCGTCAAAAGACTCTAATGACTCGTACCGCGAGCGCAGGAAAACCCCAAAAACAAATATTTGAATCCAAACCGATAGCAGACACAACAACACTACTAGTAAGATTTTGAACAGTGAGAGGGGACAGCAAGTTATAAAAAAAATGAGAAATTTATATGGCACCATTTAATAGTTAGATAAATATATCATAAACGGATTTCTCACAAATCGCCGCGAACCACTTCCAATACATACTGTATCATATAAAAAAATTACCGTTAAACTATACACAAAATACTTCATCAATTACTACCAACGGTATACTCTGATCTTATATTTCGGAGCTCCGAAGAATTAATATAATTACCCCAAAAAAAATATTAACTATAAATATATATATATATAACATATTAAAAACAACCTCTGACGCGTCAGGCATAGTACAACTATAAATATTAAAGGATAAACTTTTGCATCTGATAAGCGTAATGTAACAACATATTAACACATATTAACATCTCACTAAATATCTTAAAAAATTTTATCTAGTTCCAAAATTTTGGCTTAAAACAAACAAGGCCTTTCACAGTTTAAGTCATAGTCTAACGCTGACGGTCTTTTCACTTCAACGACTGTCGAGTATAGTTATTTTTGCACGCGGAAGGTAACCAACTGCTGAACAATCAGGTTGCGTAGTAAGTTATTTAAATTTGCAAAATCCCCGCTTTATCATTTCTTGCTGCGACTAAAAAGGGTCAATGGGGCGGTGGCATGGCTGGCACTTACTTGCGATCCACGTCGAGAAGTCCGGTCACCTGGTACACTCACTTACTCACGAGCGTAAAATGATGGCGAATCATCACCATTAAACGTTGCCGGAGTTGCGAATTTCTGCTGTGACGAGTTCCCGTCATGCTGGTTCGGAGGTGTCGTCGACGCACGTATTTCCTCCTTAAAACATGCTCGCGATATTCACCAACCTCTTCACCGCTCACTCGCGTCCTACGTATACGGCTTCCCCAACCTTTTTCAAAAGGGCAAGCCGTTCATAATCGCTTCGTAGTGGAAGCATCACCACGGCCAACCCGCTTTATTTCGACACGTCCGCCGCCGGCTAGGCCCACGGGCCGACTCCCCATCACTCGTCTTCTGACGTCACACCCACTCCATATGTCCGCTGACGTCAGACACACAGCTCTTCCGCCACGTGCGTTCGCCGCGGAGCGATACAATCGATGATGTTCTCGAACCTTCCAGACCAATATAATAACTAAAGTCCATTAAAATTAACAAATTAAGAAGACTAAATAAAAATTACAGTTTCATATATTTTTTACGTTAAACCAAATATAACAAACGTAAATCAAAATAACTTCTATTACCAGGGAGGCCAAAAAAATATAAAAAATCTACCTTTTCTGACCACATAAACCTTATCCAGGCCAGAGCTGTAGCAGACATGCTACACAGTATTTATTCGAGATTATCAAAAAGTTTAAAGTACAGTTACTGAAAACAGCATGTTAAATTTTCTTGTAAGAGTAAAATACTAATGGAAATTAGTACCTATTTGCCTTGCGAAAAATAGGCATCGCTTGAGAAATCAGGAACTAGTTTCCTGATATTGAAGGCCCTGCTTAACTTTACTTTTTTTTTGTAAATGGAACAGAAACATTAATATAAAATTACAGATATTTGTAAATTTTTACATTTACAGAAAACAACTGTATCACTACAAAATAGTGTTCGCACTAATACTGGGTTCAGATTCATAACCAGGTATTTATTACTGTATTACTGTGATAATGTATTATCCAGCACAAATGTGTATTTTAAATATCTTACAGCGTAGTACGGCGCCAGTTAGGCAGACCCCTGAAGGTTATGTAATATATTTTTTTTCGTAATAATTTTTGCATTATTGCCATTTATTCGAATCTTTCAATATGCAAGCATTAATTTGTACTTTTTATTGTTGTTGTTTGCGTATATTTCCGTGCTACTTGCTATTTGTAAAAAAGTAAGTCAAATATACCTAGTGAAATTGTTTGCCCGGATATTTGCTCGTGGTTACTGACACAAGTCAAACTGTCTGTATTTTTACAGCAGGGTGAAGCATTTTGCTTGATTTATGTTTTCCCAGTCCCAAAGATTTTACTTACAAAACATGAACTTAACGAAAAAAATCCATCGTAGCATGTAAATTCGGGCAAATAAGGCTTACTAATCCTACATGGCCTGTATATCTAAGCTTTTCCCTTGCTCTACGATATTAAGTTGTTTATCAGCTCACGTGCAACAAGATGGCGGCGGCTTGTTGCGTATGGAACACGGGTGAGGGTCGTAAAGTGTGAGATGTGCATGCATGACTATACCTGGCCTTTGCCCTTGGTTGCCTTCTCCCCCCCCCTCCCTTTTCAACCCAGAAGAAACTCTCTTGGGTGTGTCAGAGTTACGGCAGTTGGGCAAGGACTTCATTGCAAACATTACGACCTTCTGAAAACTTACATCATATTCGTGATACCGGTAGAATTTGGCAATTTATATTAATGTCATATGCCATACAAAACTATCGAAAACTATGTTTCTAAGCATGTAACTGAGCAAATTTGGTTGGATGAATTAAGTTGCTTCAGAAAATGATTTTATTTTATATTTTTTATATTTCAGTTAACAAATTTTTAAGTTAAAATTGTTAACTGATCAAAAAAAGTAAATTAAAATGTTACTGAGATACCGCCGTGCTTAAATTTTATGGTCACTTTAAAACAATTTTATATCATTAATCAAGCTTAAGTCTGATATATCTTATATAGCTACTATATAAATGATAATAAGTAAAAATACGTCTTTCTTCAAATATGTGTTATAATATACATGCTCGCCATGCATAACCAGCAGTAGATTATTGATACACGCTAAAAAAGCTTTCTGTAAATTATTGAAAACTTCTATTAGATGTGATGAAGATAGGCATTATTATTTCTACTTCGTAATCGATGCACAGAAAGTTAAGAAAATTAAATGATAAATACATTGATGACTTATTTGCAACCCTATATTTTGAAATTTAAAAATTTATTACCTACACTCTGCAAATGTTTTTACAATTAAGGTAAGTAATTTTGTTCTTATATATATATATAAACACACACACATTTATACACTATATCATGATTCTATGAACTATATTTACTTGCCTGGTCAGCTGATGAATGCTATTGCATTAATTCTTTTTATACATTAAACGTGTACTAAAAACCATTTTTTAATGCAAGTTGGATATTTGTGATTGTTATTTTCAAATAAAAAAATTGAATATATTAGAAAAAGGTGGCTATGGAAAATTTTTCTACAGTAAATTTGTTTCCACTAGTCATAGGAAAATTATTAAATGACATCAGAAAACAATTTGTGAATAAATAACTTATATTTACACCAGAAAATTATTACTAAACTACTTTTAATCGATTTAGAACGTTTAGATTGTATTATTTTAAAAATAGCTTACAATTTTCATTTAAAAACTGATATGATGAGAAATAAAAAATTATTCCGAATTCTGATTTGAGCTTATATCTGTTCCAGACCTAACATTAAGTATTTATTGGTAAAATTTTCTTTCTAATCTCTCTTCAGATTTTTAAGAAAAATCTATTTTAAATTTAGTTATATGCTTGTTCATTTTAGTTGTTTATTCAGTTTGTCCATAGAATAATGTCCCAGTTTAAAAATTTTAATAGTACCAACTGTAAGCGTTGTTAAGTGTTGGTTCATGGTCACGATTAAAGAGTAATTAAAACAGTTTTAGTTAAGTGCATGCGCGAGTAACTGCTTTGTTGTTTTCTTGTTTGCAGGCCCGCTTATGCCAAATGGGTATTAGTAGAGAGTGAACGAGTAAAATTTATTTTGCAACAGGATGGAGCCCTTCCCTATTAGAATACCTTTGTACGAGACTGATTGATCGTTGACGTCCCTGACCGTTGGATTGGTCATAATGGCCGAGACGACAGAGCTATTTTTCGCTGGCCTCCACGTTCACCTGACATAACACCATTAAATTCCTTCCTTTGGGGCTTTATAAAATATCGTGTATACATTCTGCTGCTACCTAATGGTTTGCCAGAGTTAAGACACAGAACTGAAGAGGCTATTGCTTCCATTTCTTCGGAATTATAACCAAAGAGTGGGAATAATTAGACTTTATGTTGGACGTATGCCGTATATCTTAAGATGCTTATATTTAACATTTGTAAGACAAAACTAATTTAGTTTCACTTCATTTCGATGTATGATTTGTTGTCAATAGTTTAAATATAATTGTTTTAATATGCCATTGAAACTGGGACTTATTTATGGACAGGCTGTATAATAACTCCGTATTATCGTATGTTATAGAATAGTAACACCAAAACATTATTTAAAGTTATTTATTTACAAAATTACTAATTATTTTTCTTCACCTTTAATTATACACGTTGTTCATTTTATCAACTAACTTACTGAGAAAACATTACCCACACACATATAGCCTATATATAAATAATGATATCTCAGTATATATATATATATATATATATATATAGTAATAAAGTAAGCAAACCAAGATTGTACAATTTTAAACTTTGCTACGGGATGTACAAAATAATTTCTGTGGCTTTAATTTTAGTACGATCTTGAGTACTACAGTAAGATTTAAAAAAAAATGGAAACCGTTTTATAAATTCCAAAAAAATGCATTGAAACAAATACAGTGCTCAGATAGATATGATGCAAGACTTCCTTATGGCAACTAAATTCCAAAGCATTTCTTTGTGAACCCACGCGATCTTGGATGACGAAGCAGAGCGCAGAAACACGCAAAGTCATTGCAGAGGCAGCGATGTCACGTTTGGCGGGCTGCGGCTCCCGCATCGACCGGCGTGAAGTCGTGACCGCTCCGAGTCGCGGTTACCTGGGCCGCCGAGGCACCGCGGCGACCACCCCGGGTCGCGGCTATCTGGGCCGACTAGGAACCGCGGTAACCGCTCCAAGTCGCGGCTACCTGGGCCGTCAAGGCACCGCGGCGACCTCCACGAGTCGCGGCTACCTGGGCCGATGAGGCACCACGGAGACGTACCGGAGACCGCGCCCCGCTCACCACTGCCCGATATACCCGTGGGGCTCCCACTTGAAGTCCGTCCACAACTGTCAGAACCTGCGGGTGGTCCTAATACTATTTCTAATGAAGTCACATTGTCGGAAAGGAAAACAGGTTTTTTTCTTTTTTTTATATATAATTTCGTATCCTCTGTCCACATCTGCTGATTTTCAATGTAAGTAGTTACCAGAGCTTTGAAATTATACAGTGCCAAAATTAAAGGTTTTCTTTTTTTTCCATCCTTTTTATTGAGTTTACAGCTAATGATTGATCATTCATTTAACCTGTGAAAGTTGTAGGAGTAAATGTTAATTAATGAATTCGTGTGTTTGGCCTTTGAATAGCTCCAGTCGTAAACGAACAGCACTGATCAATATTATTGTCTCTGTTTCTATGGCTTCCTACCAAATTGTCTGTTATGTTCTGTTTACCTCTATGAAACGGAAACAAAAAAACAGCAAATATCACGAGTGTTCTTAGTCTATGCTATCCAAGGACTCAGATTGGGACAAAAAGTTTAAGTGGACTAATGTAGTCGGTCCATCGCCCACACCACCCATGACGTCAGAGGGTCGCGTGGACCAATCAGTGGCCGTCGGACATAGTTTGTGGCATTGCAATTGTAGACGGGCCTTTAAAGACAGTTTTCATTCAGCTCCTAATAGTGAAATTCCAATCTTGCTTAATTTGTTTCATAAGTGTCATACAGTTTGGAGTGAAAATAAGCTTTAAATTGTGGTTTTTATGGTCGCATTAAATCATTTAGAACTCTTTAAAAATTAAAATCATCAACGCAGCAGAGTTGTACATAATTTGTCATCAGTTATAGCACAAACAACCTTGGCCACCTTTTTTCTCCAGATCTATCACCCTGTGATTTATTCTTGTGGAGAGCTTTATAGGGACTGGTATGTAGCAAGGAACTCTTATACACTCAAAATTCAGAACTCTACATTTTTCTCTCTCACTCATTCTTTTCACCCATGTATTCCAAGAAGCCTCTTTTAAATGACTCACACTTTATTTGTATGCATAATGTCTCTTCGACAGTCGGGCCTTCGCATATTGAATCACACTGAAAAAAAGGCATGTTTGTATAAATAATTTTGCTACGATTTATTAAAAATGAGATAATTCTTCGTGGGAAAACTACTGGGTTCGTAAATGGATAGCCCAATTAAAGATTCTACTACACAGTTTTATGATTGCCAATATTGACATCACTAACAAATAATCATCTAAAAATGCCTAATAATAAATTACACTTAAAAATTTGTACTCCCCAGTCACTCGGTTCTTACACACCGCACACCTCGCTGGGCCGCACATCTGGCGCAACTCTCGCCGCAGCACTCCTCGTGGACCTCCGTCGCGGGACTCCGTCAACACACTCCGCCGCCGCCGTCGCACTTCCCTTCGCTGAGTATCCGCTCGACGCTTCGCTCGGAACTTCGCTCGGTACTCTCGCCGCACCCGCGGCACTCTCACCAGCCAACTATCGCCAAGAAACTCGCTCGCCGAGGAACTCGCTCGCCGAGGAACTCCTCGCCCAGAAACTCCTCACCCAGGAATACCATCGCACCCGCGGCACTATCGCGCAGACTCTCTCGCCCCGGAGCTCTCACTCATATATTCGCCCCGGAACTCCGCCGCCCCCGCGGCCCTATCGCCCGGACTATCGCACCGGAACTCAACTCTCAACTCCCCTCGGAGGCCGGCGTCCTGGGCTTATATAGGCCCAGGCGCCACTTCTAGAATTCACGAGCGTGGCTGGGGCCAGTTGCGTCACTCCACGCCGACCCGACGTCAGAATTCTCGAGAAAGGCGTTGGCAGCTCACGTGGTGGCGCGCGGAACTCCACAGCTGCCAGGTGTCAGGTTAACGGCGTTGCGCGGGGAGTGGAGGGAAGGAGGGGTGGGGAAAGCAATGACCCTTGTAATCCACCAGGCGCGCGCGGCACAGCACACATTGAGGCAGCCACGTGATGTCAGTGGACGTGCGGGGTCGCCAGCCAGCTCCGAACCCGCGCGCGCCGCGGCCCTGCTTACGTTTCGTAACAATATGTTTGTTACACATACGGATGATTCAAACAAACATTAAGCGATAGAATAGATTTGGTTTAACAGACAAAAAAATTTTGTCAACTCAACTTTAAATTTTGTCTTGGGCAAAAAATTAATTTTGTTACACATAAAATTTGGTATGCCAAAACTAATATTTGTTTTTCCATTTTAAAAAAATATTTTGTTTTGCTCACACAACCATTTTTCTCTGTGCATGAATCCAGGATGTTGGTTAATTATGCGGTCATAATTTTTTTTTGCTCTGAGTGGTTGCTTCATGAAGCCATGAAATACCTCACTCAGTATAACCATATCGCGATTACAAACCAGCACCTCAAGAATGCGAACCCAATGCCGCTGCGTCAGCTAACTGCGTTTGTGTTTATCAACGCACCAGTTAAAAGATTGGACCTTGATGCTTTACGGGATTCGAAACACGATCTATTGTCACTCTTAGACGATTTAACGTTTGCAAGACTCTGAACACCCCAAAGAAGTTCTACTGGTGGGAGTCTTTCTATAATAAAATAAGAATTTCCTTATCTAATAACAAAACACTCAGCAAGAATTTTGAAGTTATACTATGTTTGACGCGTTATGAAAAATTACGAGAGTAAATTTTTACGATGCGTGTGCATCACGCAACGAAATTTTCACCAGAAAATTGCAAACCCACGCATATGAACATAAACACATACATAGACACTTTCATAAAAATCAGGGGACATACCAAACGTATTGGTGTTTCAAATGAAACTTTACGATAGTGAAAATACCTTACAATATAATAAGTAAACTAAAAAAGTTACAGTAAAGAGTAATATCAAGTTTTAGAAAACCCAAGGATACATATGTCATATGTACAGTAAAGAAATGGAGGCAAGAATTGCCAGGAGAAGGCATGCTGTGACGTAATTGAACTAACTTTTTAACCCCACCGTCACCATATTGTTTCACCCAAAACATTGAGGAAATAGTGCTCGATAGCGTCTGATGATGGTTAGTAAGTATGAGTTAGATTCACCGTCATTAAACTCAGATACTTTCATAAAAATATAATATATAAAACTGTTTCCACAATGCCAAAACTACACCCCAGGCAATTTTTTTGGTGTTCATCCAATATGGCGCAACACTATATTGAAGAGAGAAAAAAAAGCTTCCCACACTTGCCATGTAATCATGCAGACGTGACCATCCCCTGACTAAAGGCCATTAACAGTACTACCAGCGACGCGGCATTTTAACCAAACACTTGAGGAAACACGCGCTCCGCGGCTAGCACTGCCGCTCATGCCGTGACTGTTAACGACGGCAGGAACTGAACAGGCTCCTAAAATAAACCACGAACACGACATGGGCCGAGCGTGCGCGCGAGATCTACTCCTTCCCGGCACGCGAGAACCTCCTTGTAGCGGTCGTCAGTGAGGGAGAGAGTTTGTCGCACTGAGTGGCCGAGTGGGTGGGAGCGTGTCGCACTGGGTGGTCCAGTGGGAGGGAGGGGGTCGCACTGGGTGGCCTAATGGGAGAGAGGATGTCGCACTGAGTGGTACAGTGGGAGGGAGGGGTTCACACTGGGTGGCCGAGTGGGAGGAAGTGTGTTGCACTGAATGGCCAAGTGGGAGGGAGTGTGTCGCACTGGGTGGCCGAGTGGGGGGAGGGGGTCGCACTGGATGGCCGAGTGGGAGGAAGTGTGCCGCACTGGATGGCCGAGTGGGAGGGAGGGTGTCACACTGGGAGGTCCAGTGCGAGGGAGGGGGTCGCACTGGGTGGCCGAGTGGGAGGAAGTGTGTCGCACTGGATGGCCGAGTGGGAGGGAGGGTGGCACACTGGGAGGTCCAGTGCGAGGGAGGGGGTCGCACTGGGTGGCCGAGTGGGAGGAAGTGTGTCGCACTGGATGGCCGAGTGGGAGGGAGGGTGGCACACTGGGAGGTCCAGTGCGAGGGAGGGGGTCGCACTGGGTGGCCGAGTGGGAGGAAGTGTGTCGCACTGGATGGCCGAGTGGGAGGGAGGGTGGCACACTGGGAGGTCCAGTGCGAGGGAGGGGGTCGCACTGGGTGGCCGAGTGGGAGGAAGTGTGTCGCACTGGATGGCCGAGTGGGAGGGAGGGGTTCGCACTGGGTGGTCCAGTGGGAGGGAGAGGGTCGCACTTAGTGGCCTATTGGGAGGAAGTGTGTTGCATTGAATGGCCGAATGGAGGGAGGATGTCGAACTGGGTGGTACAGTGGGAGGGAGGGGCAAAACTGGGTGGCCAAGTGGGACGGAGCGTGTCGCACTGGGTGGTCAAGTGGGAGGGAGTGTTCACACTGGGTGGACGAGTGGGAGGAAGTGTGTTGCACTGAATGGTTGAATGGGAGGGAGCGTGTCGCACTGGGTGACCCAGGAGGAGGGAGTGTGTCACACTGGGTGGCCTAGTGGGAGGAAGTGTGTCGCACTAGATGGCCGAGGAGATTTGGGCCCAACGTATATAAATGTAAACAGAGGTTTTACTCCCATGATCAACATGATTCTTTTTTTTACTCTGAATTTAGATACAAACAATTCTGACACTACCAACCACGCAGCATCTATTACGACTACTATATTTCATAAACATGTCCTCTTGCCTTATGGTCTTATCAATGGACCAGCTAGGTTAAAGAATCTTATGGACAGTGTATTAATTCAATTGAATGTGCTGTTTATCCACAAATATTTTCAGCAGATATTTACACAGAGTTACTATGAAAGAAAAATAGTGTAAACACCTATGAAAAACCCTTAAATAAAAATAATGACGAAAAAATCTACAATGCATGTGAGATCGATACTTAAAGATATCATTCAATCACCTGCTTTATTTATGTTTACCATTCCGTCCTCTAAGTTTTGTTACATACTAGGTTTTCGCAAACACACGCTACTCCGATGTATTGAGCAGTTTTCAAATGGCGTTCTTTCTTCTGAAGCTCCGCCCACTTCAGGTGTGCCCATGTAGGCGGAAGTCCTAAGGCGACCACTTGGAAATTATTATTTTTTTTATCATCTCAGCTATATAGAATAAATAATTTCATTTGCAGAAATTTAAAATAAATGAATTTTTAATAAACATTTCGTGTATATTAATTTAATTTTTTTTATATTCGTCCTTTAATAACAGGCGCCTTAGGTGCCTTACAATCGCCCCGTAGAATAAGAATTTCCTTGGCTGAGCAAGATTCTTTCAGTGTTCAAAGTAATTGGCGTGCACGAAAGACACGGAGGCGGGATATGTCAGGAGACGGCATGCTGTGACATAGTTGAAGACCATTTTTAACCTCACCGTCGCCACATTCTTCCGCCTAAAACATTTTTGGAAATAGTGCTCGATAAAGTCTGGTGATGGTCGGTACGTATGATATAGAATCTCCGTCGCTAAACACAGGCACTTTCATAGAAAAGTGTTTTTTTTTTTTTTTTTTAATTTTTTCCACGTAAAAACCACGCTTCAGGCAATGTTTTGGGCACTACCCAAAACGGCGTGACACTGAATTAGAGAGGGAAAAAGAGGCTCTACACACTTGCCATGTAATCATGCTGACGTGATTATTACCTGGCTAAAGGCCATTCACAGATCCACCAGCGACGGCGGCATTTTTAAGGAAAAACACTCGAGGAATCACGCGCTCCGCGGCGCTGTTTAGGCCGGGAGCACAGACCAGCCTCGTTCCCCGAGCGCGCTTTCTTCGAGTAGTGGGGAGAGGGGGAGGTCGCTGATCGAGTCCCGGTGGCGAGACCTAAGATGCACATAAAGTTCTGCCATTCCCGATTACACCCGAACAATTTAACTTCGGCCAACTTCGGGATTTGTTTGATGTTTGCGCAGGAAAAATGAATTCAAATATTAAAAAGTGGTTGGTTAGGTTAGCTGCATTAAAACACTTTAAAACACTATGGACGGTTAGTTAGGTTAGTATAGCCACATTAAAATAAACAGAGAAATATAAACATATATAAATAAAACTGAGGTTGGCCGAAGGAGAATTGTTCTGGTGTAATCGGGAATGGCAGAACTGAATGTGCATCTTAAGCTTCCCGTCCCGGTGGGGCGGTGTCAAACCCACGCCGGCACCGTGAGCCCCCCCCCTTCTCCCCCCCCCTGATGCGGCAGTGGTCAAGGACAGGCATCGTGTATCTGGCAGGCAGAGTGTCAGCACATCCTCCATCTTCACCCGCACGCACAGACAAAAACAAGCTACACACTATACCTACCTGGCTTACTAAAAATAATTAACCTTAATTTTACGTGTAAATCACTAACAAAATAATAGGAGGACTGGATTGACTTTATAAATACGATTTTTAAAGTATCAATTTAATGAAATTATTATTTTTTAAATATATACCTAAAATTGAATATTAATATAAACACGTGTATAAAATTAATCATTTCATTTAGTAAAATAATCGAGATAAATTTTAATTAATAATGAAAATTTTAAAATACTGATTTATTCTAATTTATTAATTTTGATTTTTTATAATTTAGATTGCAAATAAATTCTACATACGGTACCCTTACTTCACTTACATAAATACACCTGAAAAAGTAAAAAACAAAACAATATATTATTTAAGTTAACTATAAATAAATAAATAAATTGTATTACATGCTATATCAATCACTAAAGTATTAGATTTAAAAGGACAAATATATTTTTTTATTTTTAAGTACGGTACTCTTTTTTTCTGTTTTCTTTTTCATCCTGTGAAAATTTCGTTGCATGGTGCGCGCGCATTGTAAAAATTCATCCTCGTCATTTTTTTCAAAACACGCCGAATGAAGTATTACTACAAAATTGTTGTAAATTTCACAAGAACTTTGTTAGTACTTTCACCAACTCTTACAAAATCACATGATTGTAAAATTACAAGAGCAATGCTTGTATGACCACAAAATAAACTCTTGTATGGACGCGCAGTTATCGGCAGTCACAACAGGTCGCAGCAGTGACATCTATTGTTAAAGCTGAAACGTGACAAACATGATATTCGCAAGAAACAATTACTATAGCTTCCCAGAGGCGTACAGCACGCTCCTTTCTATCAGATTTTCCCAAGTGATATGTTTAGCCTAGTGGATAAGGTCTCTTGCTTCACAACGTTAACGTGTGAAACAGCTTCCCTCATTTCAAAACCAGCCCACTGCCAGAATGAAATTTTCTAAATATTTTTAAAACGTTTTGATTAAATACTACTACAACAAGAAGGCAGCCGACAGCAGACTATGTAAATCCAAGTTGGCCACCAACACCCGCCAGGATAACATCAAAAACAAAGATAATCATTTGTAATTTGGTACAAAGCTATGTGTTCTAGTTTTACAAGTAATATAATTGGTAACTTGAGTATCCAAAAATTTGCTTTGTAAAATAACAAAAAAAAAAATCAAAGAAGATGGTCAGAGATAAGTATGCCGGAGCCATTTCAATAATTTCGATCGAAAGGGCAAAAAAAAAATTGTAATATGTCGGAAAATATTTATATATACTCTAATGATAATGAACAAAGCACAGATTTATATTATCAAAAAAATTCGTTATAAAAAACATACGCACTCTCGTGTTTTGTAACACATGTATGTATTTTAAACAAGAACACATAGAAAGGCGTGTTTTAAACCGCCGATTGACACTCTTAGCGCGTTCACGTCCGCGTGGCAAACCTATTATTTTTATTATTAACACGTTTTTATTAACTCGGTCTCTTGTCGGTCTTTTTCTTACAAATTTGGCAATCGATTTTTAACTTACTCCCCGATGAGCTAGGGGTTTTGAAACATTGAAAATAGCTCATGACTGGATAAAAATGCAATATTAACTCGCTTTCTTATCCGTTTTATCTGTTTGTTTGCCTATCGGTACAAATTTGTTTGGTTTTGTTTATCAAGGCCCCCGGATCCGTGGGATTAAGCTACGAACAGAACAGTGCAGTGTTGCGGGATGCATAACGCAGCACCCGCAGGCGGTGGCCACATCACAGACCACTCAAGTCAAGTTTTTTTTAAAACAATTGAAAAATTTCACACACTATACTAAAAAAGCAGAAAATAAATTTTTTTTAATATAACATGATTTTAAAACTGACTAAAGAGTATAAAATAATTTCTCCTAACTTATACATATTTTTAATCCTACACATATTTCTAGAACTATTACAAATCGCTCTGAAAATTTCTATTGTGAATTTTTAATATCTGTTAAAATACTTTAAGCTTTAAACTGTAAAACATGTGGCGCATAGATAATAGTAAGGAGTGTACGGAGTAGCTGTCTTTGAGAAAACTCACACCACAGCTCGTATCATATGCAGTGCAATAAAATCGTTAGTGACTTAGTGAATTATCTATTACAAGAGTGCCACTTTTTTCGTTTTAAATATTACAATGTATATTCATAGGTATAAAAAATTCACAATTACAATTTTTCAGGACAATATGAAATGGGGCTGAGGTATATTATTTTATACCTCCTTAGTCCGTTATGAAACGGTTGTATTTTTTTAAATAAATATTGGCTACTAATTTGTTTTTACTTTATTAGGAAAACGAAGTTGAGTTAGAAGGTTTTAATACCTCGAGAAGAGTGAAGTGTTCTTTATTAAAGTTTCTACAGCCCAGTCTGGACACGCGCGTGTTTCCACGCACGGAAAGAAGATGGCGGTGGTGAAGCTCGCGAGGGGTAAGGGGACGGATGAGGGGGGGAGACATCTGGCGGGCGCCCGGAGAAGGTCGCCCAGGCAAATTGAAGCAATCCCTCCGAGAGCTTTCCGCGCCAATGGCTCGCGGGCGGCCGCGGGATTTCGATTTCGCGTTCGGCGCGCGGGCCCGAGAACTTTTCCCAGGTGTTGCATGAGCCAGGAGGGGGGGGGGGGGGAGTGGGGGAGGGCGCGTCTAGCAGCCGGGTCGTGAAAGGAGAGCGACCCCCCCCCCCCCCCCCCCTCCTTCGTCAACCCGGGCAACGTGCTATGCCGGACAGGTACTCGAGTTCGCCCGACGGGCAGTGGGGAGTTGCATTCTCGGGGGGGTGGGGGGGGGGGGGAGGTTTTAATATTGTTCCGCGCGCCCGGGGCGTATCACCTTCGCTCGGGAACGCCCGGTTCGGTTCGTTTGCGTTGATCTGAACAATATTATTTTTTTTTTAGCGACCGATGAAAAGAGACACTACAAAACATGTCTTTTTTTTTTCTCCTAGTAAACAAAAATTAAATTCGGCAGGTAAAATAACTGTTCAAACACTGAAAAAATATGCTTTACAACGATATATAAAGTAATTCCTTCCAAACAAACGCCATACAAGTTATTTCTTCGTTGGTAAAATACTTTTTAGTAATAAATAAAAGTAATTTTTTAACACCGATAGCTAGTGATGAAAGAACAAATAAGTACATTAATATCAACAACGTTGTTTAAATATTTTTTTTTAACTGGTTAACACAGATATAAGTCCACAATTCACTTGCAAACCGCTTACACATTCGACCTTAAGACCTCTAAACGGAAATATATCCTGGGAACTTAACAGCTGTAACAATACCTCTTTATGACATGAAAGTTTACTGTGACCGTGCTAATCTTGATATTCAAATTTCGTATACTCGCAAAGTAGTGAGTTATCAGCGAGTCAGCGAGTACAGTGCCATACGACGGAGAGCGAGTCCGAGTGTGTTTACCAAGTGTCGGCTTGCGCAGGACACATAATTTTTTTTTTTTACTTTACGCCTGAGCGGTTGTTCCGCAGGTAACTATTATTTTTCAACAAGACATTTACCATTTATAGAAAAGGATTGCAATAATTAAACACTATTTGGTCTCCAGAATTATTAACATTTATAAATTTAATTTTTTTTGGTACTATGAGAAGGGTAGTGCGATCCTAAGTTAAGCAAAAATACTATTGTCATTGTTTACTTATTAAACATAATATACTCCCTGTAGTTAAAATATGTAGGTGGTATACAAATAAAAAAAAACTTACGAAACGAGGTTTCTTTTGGATATACAAAATACACCGAGAGAAATGGTTTGATTTCATTACTAAAATAATCGGTTTCATATGGCGAAATAAATATATTTTGTTGATACAAACCAATATTTTATAGTATGAAAGATTTTGTTGATAAAAAAATACGATTTTGTCAACTCAACTGTACATTTAGTTGGGTTTAACAAATCAAAATTGTTACCAAAACTCGTTAGGCCAACCAAATATTTTGTTGCAGTAAGTAAATATTTGTTTCGCCATATATATAAAACTAACTGAAATACCTGGCGTTACCCTGGCTAAACACATCATACTATAAGGAACATTAATACCGAATTTCTAGTCTGTAGGGCGTACACTTAAAACCGGAAAATTTTGATTTTAAAGTCATATTGATTGCACAATCTCGGTGCATCAAGGATATCCAACAACGAAACCAGTTTGCAAATCTTCAGTTTCATTTTGTGGGAAGTCAGGAAACCCCTAGGCAAGACGACATGGACACACCAAACGATAGCGCGTTACAAATTCAAGGCAACCCCATATATAGTCGAAGTTGTAAGCTAAACTGCTATTAATTACTTTAGTTCGCTAACAGCCGCGAGCTTCACTAAACGGGTGGGTTTCGCCAAGCATAATGATATGACGTTGCCAGATCTTACTATATTGTCACGTGGCTAAAAATTTTTATCATTAATTTTATTAATTATTTTATTTGTCGGAAACAAAATTTAAATCTTTTCTCTAGTTCGGGACTTGGTTTCCCTCAAGCTCAGATGTTGTAACACCTTTGATGTACCTAATTTGGGTCTCCGCGGTGCTGGGAGAGTGCGAGCCTTGCACATATTTGTCTGGGGGCGCGGGCGTGACCGCGTTTCATCCAGGCCAGCTGACGCGTTGTTGTGCTGCGATTCTGGAGAAATTCGGCGCAGGCTTGTTTGCCGTTTTTTGAGACCAGCTGAGAGCGCAGATTGTGCGCAGTCGCCGTGCGCAGGCGAGTGTTGCAATCTAGCGGCCGGTTTTCTGACTACGTGGACATCACAGCGCGTGGACGCGCGCGGCCGGCTTGTTTTAATAACTTTACGTGTTTGGAAAACACAGGAAAACTTCTTGTCAGAATGTTTTTCCCGTAGGGATTTTGGGTCCAAGGTTATGCTGCCCGGCCGTGCGTCGTAGGAGTGAGGGTTAGGTGAGTGAAATGGCGTCTGGATGATGCCTTGGTCTTAGTCTTCCGCAACTCATGTTTCTTCGTAGTTAACTTTAAAATTCACTTTTGGCGTGGTAGTTACTCTTAAATAATTTTTGAACAATGGTTTACTAAATTTTAATGAAGTCAGAACTAAAGTTTTCTTTTATTTTCCATTATAAACTCTGTAATTCGTTTGTATTGACGTCGTCCGACCGAAGGCCACCCTAAAGCCCGACCTGCAACCGCCAGTATCCAACCCCGCTAACGGAACGCACTCCTAGCCATGACCCACCCGAGTCAGGCGAGCGCCGCGGCACTTAGGTATTTCAACGCCCTTCATTAATTGGCAAGAAAAACCAAGCCATGTATACAGTAAATTCACCAAACTTTAACAAACCCGCCACATTGAATTAATAACACCATGCAACACAAGTGTGACGTAGGAGTGCCCGGTCACTCACGTGTAGCTTTCTACTAAAACAGCTGTGAGTGCAACCCTTGCGGCCTTCAGCCTAAATTCAATAGTGAAATATGTGACGTAACTCAAACCGCCCCAAATTAGCATTATCATTCGCCACAGGAGTAGTTATCAAGAAACAGACAGTCTCCAGTATGACTCTAATATTCAAACTTATTTTATACAAATTCATTAAATGTCATTTCTAAAACATATATTGATATTAAGTTAATCATTAAGTTTTACTGTATGAATTTAGAGCCACTTGCTTTTTATTATTAACGTAATTTTTTACGAATAACGGAACTTTAGAAACTCTGGCGCGACAGGGAGCTCACCCCTCCCCTCGCGCCAGGGCTGCACGCCAGTACAGCGCGACTCGCGGACCGGGACGGACGCACGTCCCACGGGGAGCCAGCATCTCTTTGTATTCATCGAACTTCAATCTGGTAATTATAGTCACAACCGAAACCTTTTTACATGCTTTATATTAGCTTCACCTGTATGTTTGTCTGTCCGTCTGTAACTCTTTCGACTAAGTTTTCTTTTCTTGCAAAGCACATACTTTTACCAGTTTCAACTGTTCCTTCCTCTGTGCTAGCCTTTCAGCTTGCTTAACCACGCCGAAAAAAAAATGTTTTTTTTTTTTTCGGTAAATTCTAAGATTATATCCATACATCTAACTGTAAATGATTGTCTGTCCGTCTGTAACTCTTTCGACTAAGAGTGAGTGTCTCATGATTGTAAAATGTCCCACCAATTTTATTACGCTCGTTAGCCGAGCGGTCTAAGGCGCGCGACTTCTGTGACGTTAGCTTTCGGATTCAGCGATCGTGGGTTCTACTCCAGGCCACGCCGAAAAAAATTTTTTTTTTTCCGGTAAATTCTAAGATTATATCCATACATCTAACTGTAAATGATTCGGAGAGACTTTACCATTTCTTTGTGACGTTGGAACTCCAAATAGTTATCTCAGATGGTAATAGGTAGTGTCGGTAACTCATTTCCCTATGATAATTATACATAAATATAGTTTAAAAAACTAAAAAAACATGCTTTTAAAGAATATCAAACTAAAAAGTTAAAAATAAATATAGTTTAAAAAACTAAAGAAACATGCTTTTAAAGATTATCAAACTAAAAAGTAAAAAATAATTTTAAAATTTAATTTATGACAATAGTATATAAGCAATACTAGTATAAATGAGAAAAAAGCTTGAGGCGCTTTGTGCCATATTTTTTGTATATTAAGCGCCCCATGCTTTTTTCTCATTTATACTGGTATTGCTTATATACTATTGTCATAAATTAAATTTTAAAATTATTTTTTACTTTTTAGTTTGATAATCTTTAAAAGCATGTTTCTTTAGTTTTTTAAACTATATTTATTTAAATACTCCCCGTGTGCGCCCGGTCCTTTTCCGGTGTAGGGCCTAACCCAGCCGCGTCAATTTAACACGCCCCACACAACGCATTACGTGGGGCCGTGCAATATACGGCACGGGCCGACTCCCGCCACCACAGAACTTTACTTAATTGCTTAGTGCACAGGCACTAGCTACATCCAATCTTAGACGTGTTCTTAATTTAACAGCGAGCCGCGGTCCACACAGGTGGGCCCGCGCGTCGCAGCTTACCAATTACGGGATTAGCCGACTCTAATCGAACACTCTCCCTCAGCTGCAACTGGCGTGAGGGCATAACGTTAGTGACGGCGCGTCAGAGCGCCTCGTGTGTAATGGACAATGTACTTTATGTTAGGGAATTCGTGTGATTGTAAGTGCCGTGTAATTTGCCATCGTAATTAAAAGTCCACTCCGCACACTCCGTGCGCGACGGGTGAACAACAGTGCAAAGCCGTGTATATTATTTCTGAACCTCACCAATCCAGTTAGGGATCAGCGTCCTATGCTGTGCAGGGCCAGTGGGGCAACAGGCATTAGGGACCCCTAACATCATCACCACCGCCGCCGTTCCTCGTGGGCCACGCAGGGGCCTTCAGACCTCACGACCCACCTCGTGGATAACCACCGCGTTAGCCTGGCGCCCTCCCGAACACGTTTCCCCGCAAGAGAACAGCCTTCCCGCTAGGAACACCGCCGAGTCTCGAACACGAGAACCCGGGCGACGCCGACGGCAGTATCACGATCCTTTTCTTACATGTTTATGATGATGTTATCGAACTAAACTGAGTAAAGTCTTTTTCTTGTTAGTGAATGTTCTTGATAATTTTAATACTGAAGTTGTGGAATTACTAATGACGTTTGGCATCACTAGGTGGCATGGAAACTTATGATAAGAATAAATAAAAAAAATTGTGGGTAGAATAATGTAATCATAAAAACTCCTGGTTTACTTTACAGCGACCAAACGGCTTATTCCTTTTTTATTGGGTTAACTTTGTTTAGCAGTATTTTCCTCACATGTTGAAAGGAAAGCTTGCTTGACTGTATTTATTTATTTATTTAATGCATTTATTTATTGTAGAGGACGTGGAAGGTTCCACCTCATTTGTTATCACTATTTATTTTCTTAATAAATGTTATGTGATCTATTTTTTTAGTTTTATCTTATTTTTCTCAGTATCCTGATTTTTCAGTACTTGTACAAGGATAAAACTACTAAAATGATTCTAGTGCCGAGAAGCTCTATGGCTAGTTAAAGTTTTTGTTTTATTTTTTGAGCTAGACATTTAAGAAGATAACCCTCTCTCCCCCTGAAAGTGAGACGTGACAATATGATCGTGTGGCGGATATGGAGAAATGACACAAACTCACAGTTTGTATGTCTATGACCTACCACCTATAATTTTAGACTATACAATTTGAATTTAAACCATTTTCACTCCTTTAGGGATGAAATTTCATAATTTTGTGTAGTATATGTCTCTCTCCGGCGCATAAACTATCTATATATAAAAAATCGTATTAAAAGGACAAACAGGGAAAACACAATTTCGCATTTGTACTTTTAGTAAGGATGTTTCTTTGATCCAAACAAACCTTTTTCCCTGTGTATTCGGTGTGCGAGAGAGAGGGCGAGTGTGCATGCGTTCCACGCGAGGAGCTGGTGTACGAGTGCGAATGCCAGTCGCATGTTCGGAACGCAGCCTGAACAGACAGAAGGCACGCGCCAGGAATGCCGGGAATCTCCAGGCCACAGCCGCGGGAACAGGCTGCGCGGCCGATCGCGCAGGGACCGGAAATAACGAACGGAAATAATAAAATCCCGCAGCGCCGGCAGTAAACAAAAAAGAATCCAGTCCAAGCGTCCCCGCGAGGGGTAAACGGCTGGTGTTCCCCCTACTGCGAGGGCAGATAGTGGTGGGGGGGGGGGATGTTTTTAAGTTACGTAGGCTTTAAAATTTAAGTTTCTCGTAAAAACGGCCGTGCGTCTAGGGTGCTCTGAATTGGGATGGGAAGGGGGCTGCCAGGCATGTTAAGTCCGGGACGTCGTGGGAAGGAAGGGTGGATGAAGGCAGGGGGTCGGGAGGGAGGGAGAGGGGTGGGAAAAGAGCGGGCCCCCATTTGTTGCTGGAAGTGTTCCTCCTTGGCTCCCGAGGACCCAAAGAGTCGGAAGTCCAGAGAGCCAGAGCGGGACTCCATAAGAAGAGCGCAGAGCCCATACCACCCCTGGAAGAAGAAAAGAGAAAAGCGTAACTCCCAGAGGTTGGCAACACCACTCGCTGTAAATAAATCCGTGTGCCCTCACGGCTTCTAGCCTGTTTCGTGCTGGACTTGAAATCATCAATTTATGCAACGTGATTGCAATTAAAAATGAAATTTCTTTTTTTCTGTTTAATGAAACCCCCAAATAAATAAGTTTTGTTCCGTAACCGGAGGTAATACAAAAATTTAGAAGTTCTACCAAAGTTGACTTATTAGGTTCTATGAATATGTAATCAAATTGCAAAAAACTTAAGTGCTTACAGAAAAAATGGAACAAAGTATATTTTAATAAATAAACTAACAAAATCATAAAGTAAATAACAGTTATACGTGACGTCACAAAATAAAATAAAAAAATAACATTTTTTTTTTTTCATTTATGAATACTGTGCAGCCCATTCCTGTTTCGATACCCTACAAATTTAATGTTATAATAAATTGTTACAGACTAATGACGTGAGTTCTCACCACTCAGGCAAGGTGGGCCGTCACGTCACTGAACTAGTTTCTTCACCATTCGCAAGCAGTAATAAAAGAAATAATTTCTCTTTCGGCACACCCTTACAGGCGTAGGTAGATTTCTAAGTAACTATTTATTCTATACATCTTTTTTATTATTCTTCTATTATCTCCTGAAACCGTTTAAGGTCTTATTGGAAATGACATTTCATATGTTCTCCAAAATTATAAAAATATCGATTATTTAAAAAAAATGAAAAAAAAAAATTTTTTTTCGAAAGGACATAAATACGAAATTCAAAATATCATCAAAATACTTCCAGTGACACACACTTGGATTTCATAAAAAAAAATATATATATATATATTTATAGGTATATTCACCGTTTTTCGTTAAGAGCTAAACTATCTGAAATATAAGTATTTTTTAGAAATTATAAGCATAGTTTGTTGTAAGGCCCCTAAGGCGCCGTTGAAAAATGATAAATAAAACAAACACTTTAATCTTTGCTATTAACCGATAAATTTAGTAACAAGAAATTAAGTGACCACAAGAATAAAGAATATAATATAAACATTTAAAAGGGCGTAACTTCAAAAAACGAAAATATGCACAAAATCTAACGTACTGACAAACAAACATATACTTATACATTAAAGACAAATACATATTTTTTTTTATAAAATTATAAACTTTAATGATATAAGCATATTAAAAAAAATTAAAATGGCAAAGTACAACATTTAAAATATAAAATTGTTCCCAGTGACGCATACTTAGATTTCCAAAAAGGGAAAAATTTTGACCTTTATTCGTTAAGAACTAAACTTTTTGAGGTATAATCCTTTTTTAGTAATTATAAGCATATTTGGTTTGAAGGCGGCTAAAATTATAAATATAAAAATCATTTTAATATATTAACTAAGGAGTGTTTCACTTTTTTAGATGTATTTAAAATGTAACTAAACAGTTATACTTACATTTTCTATTCTCTATGGAGTAGGCTTCATGATACACTTGTCTTCAAGGTATTCGTATCTCTTTGGCGTTACGTGGTGATGAGCGTAACTATATATATATATATGAATTTGTGCTTAACGTTGAGTCGCCAGTCATTTTAGGCGGTAACGCACGACGACAGCCAACATGGATACTCGGGAATACTGCAGCAAGTACAACACCAACATTTGCCTGCAATGATTTCGGGAAACCATCGCACTCAGAAGTCGGGACGGCTGGATCAGAGTTCAGACCCGGGGTCTCTGAAAGGTATCTACTCTGTCACTGCGCCACTTGGCACCATTTTCCCGAAACACAAATTTTTTCATCGGCTCTATTGTGACCTTTGTTGGCTGAAGGGGCCGGGAAGGTGGGGGGGGGGGGAGGGACCCTCGCCCAACGCTGCGATTGGAAGGTGCGAACTCTAGTCGTAAGATTCAACTTTCACGGCTTCAACCACAATCTATGATCATGAAAATAGCACGGCAATCATACTGGCTATCTCCAGGGTGAAAATGACTGTATTAAAGTGTAATGGTACCTAATGGTGAAGTACATATTACTGATACCTACGAATTCAAATTGACGTATTCCATTGTCTAATATTGAGGTTGTATTGTTTGTAGATGTTTGTTGATTAAGGTTTAACAAAGGAAAACGTAAATTTAAATTCACATAGCACAACTGATTCTACTACTAAACCGCACAAATAAAGGGATAAACAATAATGACAGGTGTTTTATTGATTCTTATGCCGGTACTTCAAGACACAAAGAATAGTGTATATGTGTTGAATATGCTACGCCAGTACCCTACCCGTGTTCTTAGTGCACTATGGGATACAGCCAGTCCTTTATTTTAAGGGGTTGGATTTTGGTTTCCTTTCCGTTGCCGATCTGTTGCCCAAATTCCGCGCATGTGCAAAGCTCTTTTTTTTTTTTTTTTTTATTTCGTCCAGATGGTGGACCCGCGACTGGCGCCATTTACTCTTATATATTCAATTTTGTAAATATCGTGGGACGTAACAAGCATGTTGGTGTGCCAAATGAAACTTCGTGCTAGCGAAACCATCCTGTGATACATTTTGTACACTTGAATCGTCATAACAAGAAATAATCGCAATTTAAAAAGTAACTGTGAAAATTAGAATTAAAAAATATAATAAATGTGACGATGCTGCTATCTCTAGGAATTTTTTCCAACAATTGTATCGGTGGTGTGCCAAATGTCAACTAGAATACGTTGGAATCAGTTTCTAGTCTCGCTCAAGGCGCCGTTTATCAAAACGGTTGCCGATTTGTTTCCTTGCTGTCTAATACTAACATTAGGATCTTCATTGTGAATAAAAATTTTCTCTGTGAGTGTGTGTGCATGTATAATATTCTGTGTTATAATTACAAAATAAAAATAAAAAAAATTACTTATAGGCTAATCCTCAATACTGAAACACAGATTCTACACAATAAATAAAGCTCGAACAATATGGTTAGCTTGAATCTGTGATAGTATATGGAAAATTATAATTAAGTATGTAAAATTATGAACAAATAAACCATTTGTGTCAGCTCAAATGTTTGTTAAATGACTGGAAGTTAGGTTGGGCACATCATTTAAAAACACAAAAGTTATTGTCAATATTAAAATTGGGTTCCAACATTAATGCACACCACGATATAGTTTATATTATAATGTTTTAATTATAAATCCCGGCCAACTGTTGTCAATGGTAGAGAACGAAATTCATACCTTTGGACTTCTGAAATTCCGACGAGTACTCAGTATTAGTCGACAGACTCGATTGTATTTAGTTAATTTCTTCACTCATAAAATATAATCTTATACGATTATCATTTCAAAAGGAAAAACACGGCCTTCGTATTTCTTTTTAATTATTTCCTTTTCGAGGATATCAATTCTTTCATTCATTTTTAAAACTCCTTCCTAAGCATAGAGTAATGTACATACAATATCACAATTCCAATACCATAGCACATACTTCAATATATCAAACAAACATGGCACTGAAAACTAAATATATATCGATTCACAAAACCAATGCAAAAAATTCATCTGTAACAATGTTTCGTTACAGATTGCCGCTCCCTGTTGTGTATATAAAAAAGTCGCTGTTATATTGTATCACGTGTCTGAGTTTTTCTTTTACACAACAGTTACAAACATCGCAACTTGCACAACATAGGTTTTTAATCAAAGTTTATGACTATATATATAACAAATCTCGCAAGACTTGACCACTGATTTAATGAGAACAATAGGATGGTTTTAAGGGAGCAGTTTGACATCGTCCGGATGGCGATTTTCCCCAACGATTCAGCAGACAGCGGATCACCAGAGGAGAATCCTTGTTGGTGGCGGCTGATGCAGACTTTGATATAACAGTTTTTGAGCGATTGGGAGAAAGTTAATGCATCTCACCCAGGCACTCCTGTTACTGCAACATGACTCCATTAGAAGGGTGCCTTAGCGATGAGGTTCCCGAACAGCATCCAGGAAGAAAGGCATACTGGATGCGAGACGGAAGACATCCCGCTTCCATGGTGCCGCTCCAGCACTCGGACAGCGTTTTGTGGTCCGCGGCAGTGGCAGGGGTCGTCACTACGACCTGCTGTAATTGCTGATGTGGTGACGTGATACTGTCACATCATACACGACGTGGATGCTTCAAGTCCAGTTTTTCCCTTTAGGTACATTATCATTGTTACACATTTAGCTTTCGCACTCGAAGTATAGGTGTCCCAGCATAATCTCACTTCACTAAGCTTAATTATGTGCCACTTACATGCTTGCAAATGTAAGTTAATCACCTACCCTCACTTCTGTTTTTGCTGTTGCTGACACAGCAGGTTTAATTGAACTACTTAAATAACTCAAAACTTAGCTAGTTTCAAATTACATTTAAATTTTCATAAATTACGACAATATTCAATACTAACTTAAATAATAATTGTAATGCTAACCTTCGCTAACAATAACTGTTTGAACATTAAAACACGTGTTAAACTTTATAATATCTCATTAACATAATAGATTAATTTTTTAGGATTTACAAAATTTTTTTAGTCATGTTTAGTCATTTCCTTATGTACAATATGTGTCATATTAACTATCATTAATTAATCTTGGTTAGTGAATTGTACACAATGGTGGGTGTACTTTCCTAATTTGGATACTTTTGGAGTATCCCATACTCACGTTCGGTTATCTCCTGGATATAATAGAAGGTGTATATGTTTAAATCAAATTGAGAAAAATATTATTATTTTAAATTAGTAATGTGTTCTAAACATACATGGGATTCATCATATATAATATAACTGACTACTAGTATATGCATGTGCTTTGTATTTGTTTGAATAACTATAAACTCTCAATGCTGTCATGTACATACTACTACATACAGTAACACCATAGGCATTTTAGTTCAAGTCACAACATTTAAGTCAACACATGGAGTATGCCGAATACCATTGTTAACTATGACTAAAACTAAGCAAATCAGCTGGTTTTCGTGTAATCAATTAATGCCAATTACTAAAAATTCCTTAAAACAGTAGGTTTCTCTCAGGTTGCTTCCGAATAGTTTCACCGCATGACCTTGACATAATACGTCAAACACTATGTTTGACTGCCCACCTGCAGCAATAGCTCTTCGGCTATATGTCCATAGACACTGCAGTATCTATATCCCGGCGAGGGTGGCATATCTCTTCACCTATTCGCAGGACGATCGACTGATATACAACTTCAGTCGACATACACGATGCCAAGCTCACATTAGTGCGACTCCTCGGTATACTGCAAACTGGATTATCACCTCACTACACACAATGTGTAAACAATACGTCTCTAAACCCTAGACTAAGAATTAAATAAAATTTCATTTTATAAGCTGACTGCTTGACTATTTTAGCCTTTCGTTAGAAAGCTTCTGGACTCCATGTCGACATTATACTTGAGTGATGGGTGTTTTGTACTCTCACAGTTGTGTTAGGTTGTATCTGCCTATGACTTGATTAGTCTTCAAATCCTTTAATGTGTAGCAATTCGAGTTCACGACTTCCGTGACGACATAGGGACCTGTGTAGAGTAGGAATAGCTTCTTAGTTACGAACTCCCAACTCTTGCTTATGGGTGCGGTTTTCCGCCATACTAGATCTCCTATGCAGAAGCTCCGATGCTTGGATGCTGGTTTTCGCCGACGTCTTACTGCAGCCTCTGATAGCATGTACTAGTTTACGAACTTCTCCAATGGGTAGATTATCTTTTGTTGGTGGTATGTCATATTTGGGTAAATATGCAGGGTTGATCGTCAAAGACCGATCTAGACTCCTCCATTCGTGGAGTTGGCTAGGGTCACCTGAAATGCCTCCGCCGCAGGATTCAATGGCTCGTGGCGTGCGAAGTACCCTAACTGCTGCGTAGTTACTGGTGGTGAGAATGCTTTCTGAAAAGACGATGATGCTTGCTTACTGCCCTGAACAATGCTGCTGTTCCCTGAAACAGTGTTGACTTGGTGTGATGACAGTCGGTCCTCTTCGGTCTTGTTGGTGTATCGACTGTCGAAAGACTTGCGATATCTCTTTGCATCCTCGTACTCTTCGTCCGAATGAGACTTGCATCGTCCTGACGTAGATTTCTTGGGTGGCCGCTCCTCCGGTGATAGGGAACGCCGAATTCTGTTACCTCGTCGAGGTTCATCTCGGTACATTTGACTGTCTTCATTGTCACTGTGGTACTTTTGGTTACTTGACCACCAGGTCTTGCTCCTGTATGGACCTGAATGTCTGGGTGGACAACTGGAATGTTGGCTGTGGTAGCCGCCTTTCCTTCTGTGGCCTTGCTGATTGCGTCGTGGATTCTCTTCACTCTCCCATCCTAGCAGGTTGACGACCGCTTGTCTGTCTTCTCGCTGCTTACTGTCACGCGACTGCCAATAGTTGTGTACCGGCTGATGCTTTGGGTATGTCACTTTCGTTTCAGACTCTTCTTTGTTGAATTGTGACTTGTGGAGCCTTTCCAACTTGTCCAGTAACAACAGCTGTTCCCGGAAGTCGGTAACATCTTTATAGCTTCTGCCACTCAGTTGCATTTGGTACTTTAAAGGAAGCTGTGTTGACACGGTAGCAATGAACTCTTCATCTGTCATAGCCAGGTCCAGGTATCTAGTTCTTTCATACATACTGGAAATATGTGCTTCCAGCGATGCTCCGCGCTTCGGATCGTACCGTTCAGTGTGAAGTTGTGCGCGTAAGTTCCCTTGGATCCTGAGATTCCAATACTGTTGTCGAAACTTCTCCTTGAAATGTTCATACGAGTGGGTGGTGTTAAGCTGTATTTCCCACCAGTAAAATGCATGACTCTTTAGAGCCGTGCTCAAACATCTCAGTTTCTCTGTATCGGATAAGCCAAAGGTTTTTACATACTCTTCAAATTTGTTTAAGAATCTTACAGGATTCTCGGATGACTTGCCAGAAAACGTCGGCATAGACTCCGACCATTGGCGAGCAGGGTGATGAATAAGTGCAGCCGGGTCTAGGCTGGTCAGGTTGGCAGGCTTGTTCAGGATCTGTCTGTCAACTACTGGCATGTCTGGTGCAGTATCCTGACTCCTACTCTCCTTTAATGGACTGCTATTTTCGATTTCTGTTCTGGGAATATGGTTGGTAATAAGCGCTGATCCCAGTTCATGTACTCGTCGCTCCAATGATTGTACATGGGCTTCTACTTGGTGGTGGTGTTGTTCAACACGCTGACTCAGGGAGAATGTTTTAGCCTCAACAGCCTTCTCCGCAACTTGCATAACGTCGCCACCGATCGCATCGACTCGATTGCTTAATATGGATGTTGCTTCTTCTATGTGATCTAATCTTTCAGATAGGTGTAAGGTCTCTTCCCTTATGGCAGAGTGGTTGTTAGAACACTGCCTCTGAAGCTCTTGGCGTTCTTGTGTCGCATTGACGAGAAGCGCCTTCGTGCGTGACTACAGCTGTTCGACCTGGGACTGTCCTTGTGAAACTCGATCAGCCAGCTGTTTCAAGGTCTTGTGTTGTTCCCTGAACTTTGACTCCAATCGCCCCTCTAATATATTGAGATCGGTTCTTAGACAGGTCTCTATGTTAAACAGTCCCGACTGTAATTCTGTACGCACGCTGCTAATGTCCGACTGTAGGTCTGTACGCACGCTGCTAATGTCCGACTGTAGGTCTGTACGCACACTGCTAATGTCCGACTGTAGGTCTGTACGCACACTGCTAATGTCCGACTGTATACTACTCATGTTGACCTGCAAGTTGAGTAACATCTGGCCTAAACGATCCAGATCGAAGACTTCTGGTGATGGAATAGACACATGGCCCAAGACAGCTGTTTGTATAGGTGCTGTTACTACTGCATCCGCTGATATCCTATCCAAAGCTACATTAAAAGGTTCCTGAATCTGTTCAATTACAGCAGCTGCAGCTGGTAACACTGAGGTTCTGGAGGTGTCACACCTTGTAGGCATCTGAGCGGGGACCAACGGCCGCTCCAGACATTCACATTCTCTGGTAAGCGATGTAACCGGACTGTCCACTTTAACTACCCTTTCCTGTGAACCCATGTCCTCGGACGAAGCTGTTAGCGTGTCACTACCTGAGTTAATAACCTCAACTTCGTTTGACTCATTGTAGGTAGTCTCAGTTCTATTACGGAGACTGTAAACTGACGCACTACCTCTAGACATGGTGTATGGAGTAGGTAGTAAGATGCCCAATATTTTCAATAACAAACTAAAAAAATACTAAATAACTAAACAAAGCACTCGTCGTACATTCGTGCCCCACGTACTGGGCTCCATTTTCTCTAATACTAACATTAGGATCTTCATTGTGAATAAAAATTTTCTCTGTGAGTGTGTGTGCATGTATAATATTCTGTGTTATAATTACAAAATAAAAATAAAAAAAATTACTTATAGGCTAATCCTCAATACTGAAACACAGATTCTACACAATAAATAAAGCTCGAACAATATGGTTAGCTTGAATCTGTGATAGTATATGGAAAATTATAATTAAGTATGTAAAATTATGAACAAATAAACCATTTGTGTCAGCTCAAATGTTTGTTAAATGACTGGAAGTTAGGTTGGGCACATCATTTAAAAACACAAAAGTTATTGTCAATATTAAAATTGGGTTCCAACATTAATGCACACCACGATATAGTTTATATTATAATGTTTTAATTATAAATCCCGGCCAACTGTTGTCAATGGTAGAGAACGAAATTCATACCTTTGGACTTCTGAAATTCCGACGAGTACTCAGTATTAGTCGACAGACTCGATTGTATTTAGTTAATTTCTTCACTCATAAAATATAATCTTATACGATTATCATTTCAAAAGGAAAAACACGGCCTTCGTATTTCTTTTTAATTATTTCCTTTTCGAGGATATCAATTCTTTCATTCATTTTTAAAACTCCTTCCTAAGCATAGAGTAATGTACATACAATATCACAATTCCAATACCATAGCACATACTTCAATATATCAAACAAACATGGCACTGAAAACTAAATATATATCGATTCACAAAACCAATGCAAAAAATTCATCTGTAACAATGTTTCGTTACAGCTGGGATTCGGTTTGGACACGTTCTGGAATACGGCCCGCGAGTTAGCTTACGGTTGTGTCCCAACAAGGCAGTGCTTAATGCTACCTTACCTCAACGTCTTGGTATACCGCCCTTAGAGACCATTCCAAATACAATTTCGCCTCAAATATTAGTTCTATCCGAGTACTAGCCGAATGAACCCCTTAGCTAAGGAATACACTAGAAGTCCATCATAGTGGACGCGGCCATCTTTTCGTTGCTTCCGGATTCTCATAAGGGATGCATCGGCCTCCCTACACGCGTCCACTAAAATGGAGTAGTGACACTCGCATCCACTGATGCTTTAATACGGACATTAGCTTCGGAATCCGGTTTTATTTTGTTTGTACATAATAGTATTGCTTCATATCTGTAGCATATTAGTTTAAAACGTTTAAATCATAAGCGATGATTTGAGAAAAATAAAAACCTCAGTAAAAATTACCTAAAAACGACCTCTAATATACAGGTGTATTTTAATTGTCGCCACATGTACGTATTTTTAATATTTTAAAATTTCATTAAACAATTTTATTTTATTCGCTATTATTTATAAGTTCAGTTTTTATACTTTTTTCGTTTTAATTAAATTTTTGCTGAACATTCGTAGATATTACGAATCAAAATGGCAGCGTGCAAATAAGTACTACCAACTAACTGTCAACGGATGCAAACCATGCCTTAGAAATTCGTCCTTTACGTTGTAGCTGCATTTTCCAAGGGGATGTAGGGATGTGTGTGCGGTGGACGTACAGCTATAACTGTTTTTTTTTTTTTTTCACGTGTCCTGACAGGCCAACCCTGGTTGCGGATCGTCTGCAGCTCGACGAACTTTCTAAACCTACAGATTTAAAATTAAGAAACACTTCCACGGAATCTGTATCGGTATTCGTTACAACACGCATAAACGATCACACATTTTCACAGAACAATGATGTAAATTGTTCACGTGATGAAATTTTCTAGGCAGTTTCGGAAGATCGATTAATCGAAGTACGATAGCTTAAGTTGGTAGTCAAAGTACGTTTCAGTACATCCGTAATTGACTCGCTCGAGACGCACAAGCCTCGGCGCGCGCCGTCCCCGCTGCTGCATTGCGCCGCGTGAGGCGACCCCATTGGCGGGCTTGGTTGGGGGGGGGGGGGGGGAGGGGATGCCCGGGGGCTGAACTTCTCGCACTGCTGAGCCCGCGAGCTCCCGACTTCGCCGACTCGGCAAATCTACGGAACTTTTTTTTTATTTTTTAACGAGGCGCATGTGTGTTGATCCACGGACTGCCGCCACGCCGCATTCGCGATGACGCGACCTTTTCGCGGTGGTGTCAGAAATACTTGCTCCGTGAATTTTTTTTTATGCGTTGCGACTACTGGAAGTCGAGCACGAATTCACCAAAAAATTAGCATTTCCTGCGAAGTTCGACAGAATTCCCTCCCGCTTTCGCCAAGGCAATCCTGCTTGATCTCTTGGTCCAACCAAGCAAGCGGAACGAACATTTTTTTTTTTTAACGCCAGTGCATCAAAACGAAAAATATGGAGGCTTTAGTAGTAAAAAAAAAAAAGAAATAACTGTTTAACTTTTACACGGTATAGGGTTTACAATATGCAACGATTTCCGTTTTTCAAGTGGCCGGCGCATAAATTCAAGTTTTTTTTTTTTTTAAGGCTGTTCTATCTTATCTAAAAACATTTGGAACAAAGCGTCGAAAATAAAAATCCCAGGCGCTACTGTATTATTAAAATACGTGTTGCGTTAATACTTAGCTTATGGTACCATATGTTGGTTGTTACACATCACTAGCGAGTACTCAAATAATAGAATGTAAGAACTAAGGTGGAAACTTCTTTTTAAGTTCAGTGTGCGTTTGTAAGCCACAAGTCCGAAGGATGCTTGTGATAAGCTAGGAGATGTGAACGTTATTGCGTCGCCGATGCGGGTTCCTCGACGCGGTGACGGAAGAGAGGTATTCGACGCAGAGAGAGAGGGTGAGAGAGACCCAGAGAGAGAGAGAGGATGAGAGAGAGGGATTCGGCGGAAGGGTGGCAGGCGCTACTCGGGAGGTGACGTAATTGCGTCGGCCGCAGCGTTAATAACGTCTGACGTCGGTCTTTTGTGCGATAAGGGGGTGAGGGGGTGGCATCTGTGTTAGCGAGGGACCGCACCGTTGTGTGGGGGGGGGGGGAGGGGGGAGGTCTGCGGGCTCCCACATGTGCTAGAACCTGTCGCGTCTTGGCTCGGAGACGTACAGCGCTCTCTCAAAGAGTAGCGAGACCTGCGAAGAACAGTGCTTCAAGGGGGAAAGGTGGAGAGAGGGATGTGACCTTTGTTAGCGAGGAAGCAGCGCCAGACTCAACCCTTCTGCAAGCGTCTCCAGGCGTCCTGGATCCTTGCGCCCTGGGTAATTAACTAGACTGTCTGCGCCGGCTGAGACAGGATACAGCCAACCCCTCCCCCAACTCCTTTTCTCCCGCTACTCGTCAGCAGAAAGCCAAGAGAATAAAAAAATACTGTGACGAATTTATTAGCTTATATCTCTCGTGCTTCCAACGGAGGAACTGGGTCAAAGAGACGCTGTCAAAAACTAACCTTAGGGGCACTTATCCCGCTTCGATGTGCCACAGCATCCAACTTTATGATATCAAAAACGTAAACAAATTCAGTTAAAAGGACGGTCACTGACTTCTTACAAGGGGACATTGTTTGTGTGTTATGGTTTCATGCAATTTGAATGTTCGTGAGAGTACTTTGTTGTCTGTTATTACAGCCAGTAACATTGCTACTTTTTTTTAAATTCCAATGCCATTGTTGAATGTGTATGCGTGAATATGATGCACAAAGAATAACTTTTGAATTCAACATTTACGTAAGAATATTTACAGCAAAGTGTTAAATGGTTACATATGTAAAGATTATAAATTTTGCATATCTTATGAAATATTCTAAATGACAGTATAAACTAACCAGGCGGCACTGTGACGTGTATCACGAACATATATTTTTAATTTTTTGGATGACTTGCAATAATCAGCTTCCCATTAAAGTACTGTTAAGAAAGCAAATATTTTCAGTGTAAAATTAATAAATTAATATTTCCCAGATAAGAATGGCCATAAATGTAAGTTGGCTGCAGATTTTTCAAAAAATAGATCAGTGTTTTATGTGGAGACCTTTTTTTGTAACCATATTCCGTGTGTTCGAGAACATGTTTATCTTACAAAACTGCGAATAAACCATTTTAATTTTTAGCTGACTGTACGAACTCTTATATATATATATATATATATATATATATATATATAAAGTTAGTTTTGTATAAGTCTTTGTCGGTAGATGAATAAATTTAAAAAATATTTTTATGTATGCGCCGAAATTATGTCTCCGCTTGGTTGTATCTTCGTCAGAGCTGAAAATTTAAATGGCACTCTGATATTGTTGACAATGTCAACTTTCAAGCTCAAAACACTGAATGTGAGCACAAGAACTAAGAAATGAGTCAAAAGACCACTCTTTGTAACCATTTATTTACATCCTCTATAGCCGATTTCAAAGGTTAAATAATAATTACATAAACATTTGTTAATCATCATTATCAGACTGATAAACGTGTATAATTGTGTACTTTACTGAATACACAACAATTCTCTCAGTATCGCCCCAGCATGCACGACCTTAACCAAGCTATTCTACTTAAATTTCATACTCACTTTTATTGTTTGGAAGCATTCAAGCTGATTTATAAGTTGACAAATAATTAAGTAATATTTTTAACGTTTGGAATCCAAAAAAATATATTAATTGCGTAATAATCAATTTAATTTTATTAATATTTGATAGCAAGTTGAACACTATACATTATACCAAATAAAGTTATCATCTTAAATTTATATAATTTTAGAAATATCTATGAAAATTATTATAGTAATTATTAAAAATATTTTAGATATTGAGTCCTTGATTCCATTTAAATACAACAGTTGCGAGGGGGATTAAATATACTTTAGAAAGAAATGGATAGGGATAATTTCGTCACTCAAAGTAAACGACTACCATGATATCGAATATTCTTGTGCCACAGTAGGCTATGTTTGCCAGCAAAATCATTGAGATTAATTTGAAACTTTTTCGACGTTTTGCTGAAAGAAGATATATTTAGTGGCACGTTAGCCGACTGGCGTTGGCATGGTAGAAGAGCTTCTCTTTAAATCCGCCTTCCATGAAAGCTTTCATTCAGGATTACGGCCACCGCTTTGCGCGGGGGAGTTTACCCGCTGAGAAAACACCCCTAGCCCCTTCTTCGCCTCTTTTACCCTCGTCCATCTTCCCGGGGCGCGCATCCACTAAGCAGGGGTAATTCTTACAAGAATTACAGTTGGATGACGGATTTGCCTAAAATATTTTCCCCGCCGCCCATTAACCAAGTGGGCCGATGAAAGTATAATGTCCTCTTACCCTTCTTTTCCTTGTAAAGTAGACATTGCGAGTTTATTACATGTTCGTGCCTACTTGTTGTAGTTGGGTGTGTGTGATCTCTTAAAATCCAGGACCACCATAGCGGTTTATGTTTATGTTCATAAAAGAATGTTCAAGTTATAAATTTAAATTTTTGGTTCAAGGTCACAATTAAAGAGTAACGCAAACATGCGCGAGACAACTTACAGTCTCCAATGACAATGACATTACAACACAACCTGTCCGTTTACAAACCACAAGACGAAAACAAACACCACTTTGAGGGTGTACTACATAAGTCAAGAGTTGAACAGGTCTGTTCATATATTCCTCTGTTAACTTGCTCTGTTAATTAAATGATCAATTTACTATGAATAAAGTTGCAATAATAAAATAAAGTACTTTCAGGCCGATGACAGTTCATCTGGCTGTGCTTTTTTTTTAAGGATTATCTTTTGATTACGAGCAATACAAAGTCTGGTAAGTTTGCAAACGTATAAAAATGTTTGTTCCAAACATTCTCAACTATTGACATTCGTAAGCGGAAACTTAACACTGTGATGAAATGAATTTGGTTTCAATAAAGTGTCACCTCAATTACGTTTTACGTTCCAGAGGCATGTCGTTCAAACCGAACTGGAACAAATGGAGCGAGCAACACTTGGCGTCGGTGAACCCACTGCCTGCGCATCAGGCTTCGTCACCGAGTGTCGCGGGAGGAATGCCTCTCCGGGAGGTGGCGAGACGTATTGCCAATTGTCGTGACACCAAAAACCCCTCCCTCACCCACCCCCTCCGGCGTTCCGAGGCCGTCATGTGGCGTTCCTGCGCCGACCGCAATCAGCGCCGCCTCGAGTCCCAGCGGCCACGCCAGTCTCAGGCGCGACCCCGAGCCTGCGTCCGGCGCAGCGCCTCAGTCACCCTGTCGGAGGATACAACTGAGTATTCGCTACTTCACTCAGGCGCGTGTAACACAGTACACGTGGTGGAAGTGGAACTTCTTTGGCGATTCAAACTTTGACTCGTAAGTAAATGTTAAGGGGTAAAACAGCAGAGAGAGAGAGAGAGAGAGAGATAAAAAGAAGACGATTTCCTAAAAATATCATCAGTCTTTTCATCCATTTTTATGTACTAGAAATTTGATTAAAATTAATTAATAAACTTTAGTTTATAAAATTATTACTCACTTCAAAATAACTGCTCAGGATATCAATTATTATTGATCACCCAATCATGAAAAATTAACGATACTCGCTCCATGAAGAAAAACTGTGCGCGTTTCTGTTTCTTCAAGCAATTCTGCCATTTGGAACACGATAAATCACTGAACGAAATATGAACTTCATAACAGGTAGCGCTACCTATGCGGGAAATGCAGAGACTGTCTCAACAGCGCTCTCTATGCTGCTGGTTGATCAAGGAAGAACGCGAGCGAGCTGGTAGCAAATATACAGGTAAAATTCAAGGCACTCAACAGCTGACTGTATAGGAACAAGCGCATGCGCACACTCTCTGTCTTATTCTTTCGTTCATATATCTCTCTCGTTTCTATTTTTTTTTTGGGGCGGGGGACGAATCATTGCAAAAGAGGAGAACTAAAAAGAGCCCAGCAACGTACATGGCATAGTGCTCTCTTTATATCTCTTTGGCCAAGTACATCTCTATCATTTTTGCGTCAGAAACGTTTCACAACAATGTTTAACAAAAACGTTTTATTATAGTTCGGCCTTCAAATTTTATTCTCATCGCACCCAGATACGTTTCTCTTAAAAAAAAAACCTGTGAGCAAGCATTGTATACTCACCAGTGATGTGTAAACATCTAACCTCGGGAGCGATCCAATTCATGAGAGATCAGGTGGTTCATGTTGCTGGTTATTTAGATGGTTAACGTCATCAGTTATTAGGCACAAAAGTCTGTTTTCAATCACTCAATTCTCAATTGTCTGTTAACACTATTCCAATTGCAGAGAGTGAAATAAAAATTATTACAGCTATAAAAATTTTGGCGTAATTTTAGCACTGGCATAGTAATTTTCATTTTTTCATTCAGAAGAAAAAAAATATTTTTTTGCGGTTTCAGATTTAATTATATAAAATCTGCGTAGATACGAAGAAATTTCTACTAGCTGACTGAAGAACACTTTTTTATATAATTTAGCTCAAATTCCGCTTAACTTTGACATGTAGACGCTATGAAGCACACATGGAAAAAACTTTAAACTGTTATTCTTTTAAAGTCAAACAATAACAAAATGATGACATTATTTCCACACTCTGATAGTCGTCAAATAATTGATAATCGGTTAAAATGTCGATTGCGAGCAGGAAACTGTTTAAGTTTATTCGCGAGCAGAGAATTGTTTCTGTCGACCGAGAGCACAGAACTGCTGAAATGAAATCAGTATGTAAATACATCCTGCAATCAAACCTTAAACATACTGAGCTTATTCAACATTATTATTATATGATATAATAAAGTTATTTAAAAAGTAAAAAAAAACTTCTTTGACAGAAACGGAATTTCAACCAGGTGCCTTGAGGTCAAAAAGCGCGCAGTGCCACCGAGATCATTGACATAGCGCAAGGAGATTATAACCATTGTAATGGCATTTTTCTTTTTTATTTTAAAACTTGAGATAACTTTTTTACTATCATGTTTCATTTTGAGTGTACAATAGTAGTATATAATAGTTCCTCCGAGATCTGGCGCCGGCGCGTGGTGCCGGTGCCGGTGTCCGCCATCTTGGATTGTGACGTCACGGCGGCCATCTTGGATGGATGTGACCTTGACCTTTGACCTTGACCCCGGCGGCCATTTTGGATCCGCCATCTTGGATCCGCCATTTTGGATGACGTCATTGTGTTCTCGAAAATTCCGGCGATGTGTTTTCTGTCATATTGAATTATGACGTCACCGTTGCAATTTTCGTTACGGCCGCCATCTTTAACTTTTATATTTATTATCCGATTTTAACGAAATTTTTTTTAAAAATTATAAAAAAAATTAAATAATAAAATTTTAATAAAAAATATTTAAAAATCAAACATTTACGACACGGAGTTCGAAGTCCTCGGTTCGAACCCGGTGAGGGCAAAAAAAAATTAAAAATGGTGACAGGCACCTTCCTCAATGGTGGGTGCTAGCAGACTGACTCCCACCACTTTTTTTCAAAGCATATATATCGTCACCTAGTATGACGTCATGTCCGCCATCTTGTCTTCGATGCTGGAGACCACCATCTTGTTTTCGGCCGCTAGAGTACGCTGACGCCATGTTAGTTTAACTCTTACCCGCTAGAGTGCAGTAATCATTTATTACTAAGGTGCCCGCCATCTTGAAATTTGGCCGCCATCTTGAAAATCCGTAATTATTTAGCTAGAAATTCGGGAAAAGTTCCAAAATTCATTAAATAAATCACTCATTAACTTACATATTGATTCGATGGATTCCTGTCCTCGGTTCGATACCCGATCGATGCAATAATGTTTAATTTTATGTAAAAAATAATAATTTCAATAAACCATGTTCAAAATTCATTAAATAAATTTGTAATCTATATACTGATTGATTAGATCGACTAAGGTCCTTGGTTTGATCCCAGGATGATACAAAACAACTTTAATTTTAAAAAAGTACCACTAAAGTGTAAGGTTTGAGAAAATAAAAACACCGCAAGTTCTATTAAAAAAAAAATTTATTACATACATACTACACTACTACAAGTACAAAAAAAATACACAGACAAATTACTAAAGTCTTGTGGATTTCTCGACGTCTGCATCTGCCACCCACGAATTAAAGCGAGGTGGAAAGCCGCACCACTTGACGTAGGACAGTCCATTTCTTCGTTTTATAATCTTCTCCACCAAGTACGTATCGGGATACAACGTAGGCTGAATCTCTTCGGCATAGAAGCCGCCATGGATAGGTTTGTGGTCCAAATCTTCGAGGTAGTAGGTCCTAGGCTCTGATTCACGAACATGTGTCACACGGAAAAGTTCGGGACTCCAGTTCGCAGTGAAACCTTTCTCGAAGATACCTTTCTTTTTGGAGATTCGCACAATGTCGCCGACGTTAGCTTTACGCTTTCGTGGATCTTTCTTCTTCGTGTTGGAAAACACACTGAAAGAAATTTTTGTATATTTTACAAGAAAAATCCTTGGAAACCCTGTTGCCAAGGATATTATTTGTAAAACTACAAGGCAGAACTTTGTACCATGTGCGATTTTGCAAGGCTCTGCCTTGTAGTTTTGCAAGAAATATCCTTGGCAACAGGGTTTCCAAGAATTTATCTTGTAAAAGTACAAATTTTTTTTTAGAGTGCACTGTTTGAAGCAGGCGATTGTCCTTTACGTCCTTTGGCTTCATTTTCGTGGTAGAATGCACCGTGGAATTATACTCGCTTATTAGTTTCGGCAAGATGTCAAGCCACTTGTAATTTCCGTTAGCCGTGAACTGCCGCCACATCTTGGAACGCAAAGTTCGGTTAAACCTTTCGACAACGGAGGCTTTGACGTTACTAAATGTAGAGTAGTGTTTGATGCCATACTTCTTCATCAAAGCCTTGAAGGTTGCATTGTAGAATTCTTTCCCGAGGTCCGTTTGCAGGTGCGACGGTACACGTCCATCACGCAAAATATTGTTCATGGCCTTGGCTACGTCAGTTGCAGTCTTTGATTTGACAGGTCTAGCCCAAGCGAACTTGCTATAAACATCGATGACTGTCAACATGTACTTGAATCCTTTATTCAATCGGGAATACGGTATCATCTCAACAAGGTCCGCCTGGAATAAATCGTCAATTCCACGAACTATGACTTTGCGACGAAGGTATTTCCGTCTAGCAGGAGCATGAAGTTCGCGAGCGATTCCGGTTCGACTCATTGTATGTAGCCGGCTTCCTTCAGTTCTTCAAGTATGGAGACTATTTCGTTGATGTGCGAATAGTTTCCTACACTAAGCGAAGCATGTAGAATTCTAAGGCGATCAACTAATTCATTGGGATCGTCCCAATATACATAGTCAAATATCTGACCACTTTCTAGCTTTTTTAAACCTTCTCCATGTATTGTTAGTTCACTGAAGAGATTAGCGAGAATGTCGATTTTTTCATGATCTACGTCTTTATATACACCACTATCTGGATCGTTATCGCGAAAATGTGCGTTGGTTAGCTCTAGCAGTTTTTTGTACTCTTGTAAGTCGTTGTGAGAATATCCTTTAGGCTCTCTGCGAAACAGCAATTCGTACAGACCCGGAGTCCCGCGCGTTTTGAACTCTGCTACGCGCACGATATTTCCTGGTAGAAAGTCTATTTCTTTAGCACCGAGGAACCATTTATTATGTTTTCTGTACACTCCGTAGGTCGTGTCATTATTCCGGCTCGTAAACGATATCAGGTATGGTCGGACCATTGCATTAACTTGATGTCCCTTTTTTGGTATTTTTTTCTTGTGCATGGACTCTGTACTTGTTAAGTCCTCTTCTTCTCGATCTGGTTCATACTTTCTCTTCTTTACAGTCGGCATTTCATCTTCAACTTCTGTCTTCACAATGAAGGCTGGTTCTTCCTTGTTTTTAAGTTCGTCGAGGCGACTAGTAATTGGTTTAAATATCTCCTCAGAAGGCAACAGTAAGCCATGTCGTGATTCACGCGCACTAAATACATCGTCTTGCGTAATGCGTACGGGCAAACACACGTCTTGCTTGACGACCTGCATTGTACTAAAGTAATTGTATAAAATCAAACACATTTATACTTTCTGGTCAGTTGTGCGTAATGACTCGAAGAGGTAAGAACAAAAAATACGTCGGCGCGGGACTCGTGAACTCGCTGATAAACAACCTACCATTCGAGCTACACATTCCCGGCTACAGATTCTGCGGCCCCGGCACTAAACTAGCGAAAAGGTTAGCTCGCGGTGACGTGGGCATTAATTCACTCGACGAAAAGTGCAAGCAGGACGATATCGCATATTCATTAAGCAAGGATCTGGAATCCAGACACCGGGCCGACGAGATATTGGCACAGGAAGCCGAAGATATAAGTAAATCGTCGAACGCGGGACTCGGAGAGAAAATCGCAGCGTGGGGCGTATCTAAGATCATGAAGGCAAAGACGAAATTAGGACTGGGTGCTCGTCAAGCCAGCTCCATCAAGTCAAAGACTAACTCACGCAAGACCAAGAAGCGCAAGACTGGTGTAGGCGTGCAAAAAGCCAAGCAAAAATTACAGACTCTCGTCAAGAAGATTATAGGAGGATTTCTTCCTTTGCTTTTGCCTGCATTGGGTGCTCTCGGCGGCCTCATCGGTGCAACGAGCGGTATAGTGCGGGCAGTCAACACTTCGAAGAATGAGCGCAAGCAGTTAAAAGAAGCACAGCGACACAATGCCAACATGGAAGCCATTGCCATCGGTAAAAAAAAACGGCGCAGGACTCTACTTGCAACCTCACAAGACAGGACGAGGCATGAGGAAGAAACGAATGAAAAAATCCTAAGTTCATTGCCGAAACGTCCGCTCACCAACGTAGATTTAATAAAGTACACACGCAAACTGAAAATACCAAATTTCCGTGGCGTGTTTATGCGAGACACTTTGCCCAGCAAGCCAAAGACACGTGAGTGCGCCATAATTAATTTAGACACGTCGGCGGGTCGCGGCACGCACTGGGTGGCGTACATAAAGTCTGGAAAAAAAGCTACTTACTACGACAGTTTTGGAAATTTACGCCCTCCGCCCGAACTGCGACAGTACCTGGGCCGGTCCACTACGTTGTTTTACAATTACGAAACGGAACAGAAGCCTAATCAAACAAACTGCGGACACTTGTGTCTTCGCTTTTTAACAAACAAAAATTAGCTGACAAATAAAAATTGCTACTTAAAGGTTGTGCAGTGATGTTAATTTATTAGTCATGTCGATAACACTTACCCTGACAGGTCACGCATCTGAGCTGCGGGCGGTTCATTTCCCGCCTCTGGATTTAGACGGAGAATGGTGTATCGGACTCGTAGATTTTCAAACGTATAATGCTATACCTAATATCGACGAAGAAAATTGCAAGATCTGCTTCCTGAAAAGTGATGGGACCGCTCATGAAATACGGTTACCTGTTGGCTCTTACGAAATTGACGACATTGCAAATTACATCAGGGATATGTTACCACAGGATGTAGACTTTCAACTGCGTGGAAATCCAAACACTCAAAAAAGCATTCTAACATGCAGTGAAAATGTCGACTTTACGAAACCTGACACCATAGGTACGATGCTCGGATTCGAATCAAAGGTTTATGATATGGGAAGAACGTACGAATCTACAAGCGCAGTAAACATTTTGCCTGTGAATGTCATAAGAATAAACTGTAATTTGGCAAGTGGAACGTATCTCAACGGAAGACTAAGCAACATGCTGCACGAGTTTTCGCCGATGGTCCCGCCAGGATATAAACTGATCGAAGTACCGCAAAGTATCATTTACGTTCCAGTCGTCGTGAAGTGCGCACACGAAGTCGTCGTCCGAATCGTTGACCAGCGAGGACGATTGGTGAATTTTCAAACCGAAGAAATTACACTACGTCTGCACTTGAAGCGATGGGCATAAAGTTCGTAACACCGAACAATTATAAAAGAAATCGTATTGCCGTGAATAAGAACAGTTCTCTACCAGACATCGGTGCATTAACACCTGACAACATAAAGTATCTTCTCAGTATTGGACAAGTGCCGAATAAATATGGAAGACGAAATCCTCAACGTGGAAGATCCGGTCATTTTTGATGACAGCATTACGAAAATGGAATTGCACGAGTACCAGCCTTTCCTGCTCGGACCGTACGCACTACCATCAGAAGTACGCATTGCAGTACAGCACCAAGATATTTGTACTTTACCTTCGCAGTCATTTCTACGTATAAGAGGCACGCTTACAAAAGCGGATGGTACGCATCCGACAACGACATCAATATCCTGCAATGGTATTCTACACCTAATCGAGCGCATTACTTATGTACTCAATGGTGTCGAGGTAGACCAGACGAGAGATGTAGGCATAACATCTGCTATGAAAAATTACCTTTCGCTCACTCCAAATGAACTGTCTGCTGCAAAGATGGCCGGTTGGGCTCTCGAGGATGAATATAAGCTTCCGGTTTATGCCGAAGGGAAGTTCGAAGTTTGTGTTCCTCTGTCCATGCTTCTCGGATTCGCTGAGGACTACAAGCATATAATCATTAATTCGAAACAAGAGCTCGTACTGCTTCTAGCCAACACGCACATTAATGCAATTGTCACCGCTGCAGAAAACCCTCAAGATGTCTCGCTAACACTACAGTCTATCGAGTGGATGCTGCCCCACATCCAAGTGAGCACCGTTGAACGAGTCAAGATGTTGAAGAACATAGAAAATGGCAAGAACTTCGATGTGCCATTCCGATCCTGGAGCCTGGAAACTTATCCTGGCTTGCCTCATAGTCAGCGTATCAATTGGATAGTAAAGTCCAGCTTCGCTACGGAAAAACCAAGATACATCATCGTCGGGCTTCAGACCGGAAGACAGCTCAATGCAGGAGTAAGTCGCTCCGTATTCGATAACTGTCAAATACGTAATGTAAAAATATTTTTAAGCAGCGAAAGTTATCCGTACGTTGACATGAACATGGACTTTGAAAGTGGAAGATTCCTTCTAGCATATCAAATGTATGCCAAGTTTCAGCAAGCTTACTATGGGCAGAGACAGTCACCGATACTGAGTCCTGACAGTTTCAAGAACAAGGCACCGTTAATGGTGTTTGACGTTTCCAAACAGGATGATCGAATAAATTCAAACATCATCGACTGTAGGATCGAGATAACGACTAGCGGAAATATTCCACCAAACACCTATGCTTTTTGTCTGATACTTCACGATCGGCTTGCTTCGTACAATTGTCGAGACAAACTTGTAAAAATTCTGACATAAATACTGTTTCGTTTTCGATAATAATTTAGTTACGACCGAGCATTGCTAGCGACAAAATGTACTGCAACCTGCAAGGTTTCCAGAGTCAAAATGGATTCGTGCTCAAGGAAATTAGCGTCACCTCTGGAGACAAGACTCGAACCCGCAGCTTCCGACCTCCGTATCCGTGGAAACTGCTAGACGAAAAAAGTAAACGGTCGAACGAATGGCTATGTAAATATTATCACGGACTAGAGTGGGACGAAGGAAAAATTCCGTACCACCAAGTGAAAAACACTATTGGAGATTTACTAGTTCAAAACGAAATAATCTACGTTGCCGGACCTGAACAGAAGAAATGGCTACGAGAACTGTGCGACGTTGGAGCAGCTGAAATCGTAGATATACAGACCGACTACGGCTGTCCTTCCCTGCGCAAGCTTAGTGCAATATACGACATGCAGCCATGTGACAAGTTTGAACGTGTCTCTGCCTGTACAAACTCGCAGCTAATGCAGAAATGGCACACACAATGTTAGTAGGAGCCTGCATATATAAATGGCGTACATATGTACGTGCCTTCAGTTGACGTTCGACCTGCAAGAAGATGTTTACGTTTCATCCTGCTAACGTGTACGTGAGCGCAAGACCTAGCTTCAGCAGTGTCGAGTACAGCTACTGGGATTCCGGATATCTACGTACATATACAGAAACCTGTGATGGATGTGCTCAGCATTGGCAGTTTGCGCACTTTCCTATGTCCTACGAACCGACTCAGCAGCTGGTAGCTTGTTGCGAACCTGGAAACTGTGCCGTCTATCACATGAGACCACACACAATCCTTCCTGCTAGCATCGCTGAGGTAGTCGCCTCGTCTGCACGTGCAACACCAAACATGGACGAGTTGCAACCTGTTGCGACCTGTGATGCTTCTACGCAGACGCCCAAACGGTGTGTGTCTCGTCGTCGCAGTTCAGGCAGTGAATCTGTCCCAACTAGCACTGAGCCAAAGCCCAGGCGTAGACGTGGTCACAGACGTCACCGACCATGTCTTGTCGGAGTTGTCAATGTCGCAGAAGTTGACCAGCTGGAAACCTGTGTTCCTGATCCTGTGGCCTGCGAACCAGTTGGAACCGGAGTCGACGAACCAGTTGGAACCGGAGTCGACGAACCAGTTGGGACCGGAGTCGACGTGTCAGTTCGTGCGGCATTAAAGACTTTGCTTGTGAAAATGCTTGATTCCTTAACCTAATATGTATTTGTGTAATTTTTATAAATAAATGTGTAAAACTTGAACTCGTATGCTTTTTATTTCTACAATTTTTAGGTACCTAATAGGAAAATTTTAAATACAGACATTATTTTGACTCATGAGATATACCAGTAGACCGCGGGTATATAAGCGAGGTTCGGACGACTGGACCCGCAGTTCACCTCTGGTCGCGGTGCAGTACGGACGTGCTCTCTCCATTAAGTTTCGTGAGATTTAGTTATGTCGACCGGAATAGAATGTTTACCGACAGCAGCTGGGACCTCGATGGCAGCAACGATGATGGAGTCGGAGATCCCGATACCGACTGCAGAGGAGACCACGGCGGCGGTGGAGATCCCGTTGGCAACGACGGCGTCAACATTGGAGGAGATTTCAACAGATGTGATACCACCATCATCCGAAGTTTCATCGTCAGCAATGGATTCTTCAACTAATGAAGAGCGTACATTGCGTCAGTGCAAATACTGTGACGCATCATTTACTAGAACTTCAAATGCGCGCAGACATGAAAGAAGCAGCTGTCCGAATAATTTACTGAAACGAATACTGTTTCAGTGCAAAAAGTGCAATAAACTAATTTCACGTCTCGATAGCTTGCATCTTCATTATAAAAAATGCTCCGAGACGTATAATGAACATGGTTATTGATTTGACTCATGTGTTGTACCGGCTAATGAGACTATATAAGTGAGACCCCAGGTGATATGGACTTCAGTCCGTCTCTGGCTGCGGTGATGAACGGCTCGGATAGTTAGACTTGTATAACATAATGGACCAGTATCTATCTATTCTTGAGAACTCGATGGCATCATTACCAGTATCAACACCAACCTGGATCGAAGGTCTACCATCATCAGTGCAGAGCCCGATGACAACGATGTCTACAGCTACACCTGCTCTCTCAGCACAGCGGGAGATTTCGACGCGTGCAACATCTTCTGCAGAGCAGACCTCAACGGCTTCAGAAGTTAACATGTCAGCAGTGTTACAATGGTTGTCAACAGTTCCAGTGGCATTGATGAAGGAAGGTGCATCCAACGGTGTTCCATCATCCGGCTGCACGTACTGCGAGAAGATCAAAAACTTGAAATTACGTGATTATGTAATACACAATTGTAGTGATAACTCTGAACACATTAAATATCAGTGCAACAGATGTTTAAGCAAGTTTGTACAATATGGAAGATTAAAACGGCACCTCAGGAATTGTGATAGACTGGCTGTACATTCATCGGAATCAAGCTGTATATTTTGTAACAAAACATTGGCAAATATTCAAAGTGCACAACGACACGAAATATATCACTGTCCTTTTAATGAAGTCGATAATTCTGCTTTGTGTGCAAATTGTGGTGTACCAATATGTCGACCTGATAAACTGAATAGACATTTAAAGTCATGTAAAGGACTTAGTCTGTATAGTAAGAAGACTGTTTCAATCGAGAAATCCACAAGACTTTAGTAATTTGTCTGTGTATTTTTTTTGTACTTGTAGTAGTGTAGTATGTATGTAATAAAATTTTTTTTTAATAGAACTTGCGGTGTTTTTATTTTCTCAAACCTTACACTTTAGTGGTACTTTTTTAAAATTAAAGTTGTTTTGTATCATCCTGGGATCAAACCAAGGACCTTAGTCGATCTAATCAATCAGTATATAGATTACAAATTTATTTAATGAATTTTGAACATGGTTTATTGAAATTATTATTTTTTACATAAAATTATACATTATTGCATCGATCGGGTATCGAACCGAGGACAGGAATCCATCGAATCAATATGTAAGTTAATGAGTGATTTATTTAATGAATTTTGGAACTTTTCCCGAATTTCTAGCTAAATAATTACGGATTTTCAAGATGGCGGCCAAATTTCAAGATGGCGGGCACCTTAGTAATAAATGATTACTGCACTCTAGCGGGTAAGAGTTAAACTAACATGGCGTCAGCGTACTCTAGCGGCCGAAAACAAGATGGTGGTCTCCAGCATCGAAGACAAGATGGCGGACATGACGTCATACTAGGTGACGATATATATGCTTTGAAAAAAAGTGGTGGGAGTCAGTCTGCTAGCACCCACCATTGAGGAAGGCGCCTGTCGCCATTTTTAATTTTTTTTTGCCCTCACCGGGTTCGAACCGAGGACTTCGAACTCCGTGTCGTAAATGTTTGATTTTTAAATATTTTTTATTAAAATTTTATTATTTAATTTTTTTTATAATTTTTAAAAAAAATTTCGTTAAAATCGGATAATAAATATAAAAGTTAAAGATGGCGGCCGTAACGAAAATTGCAACGGTGACGTCATAATTCAATATGACAGAAAACACATCGCCGGAATTTTCGAGAACACAATGACGTCATCCAAAATGGCGGATCCAAGATGGCGGATCCAAAATGGCCGCCGGGGTCAAGGTCAAAGGTCAAGGTCACATCCATCCAAGATGGCCGCCGTGACGTCACAATCCAAGATGGCGGACACCGGCACCGGCACCACGCGCCGGCGCCAGATCTCGGAGGAACTATTATATACTACTTACAATAATATTTACGAAAGTGATTATAAAAGGGTTAATTTTGCTACACATGCGTCCACCATCTTTGTGTCGCATTTCTGTTCGTCGACTTCCGTTACGTTCCGTTACAACTTCCAATTGCCGTATGCCAGGAGCTAAGATGTTTACACATCAAAAAATAATAAAGTGTACTGTAACATACATACCTAATGTAAAAACATTATTTTAGACGTACAACATTGCGGGTTTGCGACCCATGCCATTAGGAAAAATTGAAGAATGTCCATAGAAAAGGAAGCCTACAGTGTTTGTCTGTGCTGTCGTGTGTTTAAGATTATATGTTTTCTATCATTGTTGGGTTCCTCTGTTAGTCGTTTTGTTGTCAAGGGTGTTTCTTTGTCTGTATTCATTGTTCTTGTCGCAACTGCCTCGTCGTTGTCAGCCCACTTAGTTGGCCTTGCTGTGATTATTTCTGACTAATTCCTTCTATAAAATTGTAGGGGTTATCTGTAAATTTAGCATTTGACACCATCTTATTTTGGCTTGTTTTCTGTGAGTTATTTTAATCAAATTACTGACGTGACGTCTAATAAATCGATGAACGCCAGCTGCACGCACGAAAAAGAGTCCCGTTACGTACATTGTCCCGTTTAGCTGTGTCCCGTTACGCTCATTTTATATTGCTCTTTGCTAACCTGAACCTCCTAGCATTGCGACCGAGTCCGTGGCGTGATTCTGTTTTCAAACATTTCAATGTAACATTTTAATTTCTCTTTGCTAACCCGTTCCTCCTAGCATTGCTGCAGAGTCCGTGGCGCAAATATATTATTTTTGACTGCATTTTGGTGTTGGGTAAGCCATTTTCTTCACATCATCCTTGAAACACTCCAATTCGTTTCCTACTTTTCCTATCATCGTCCTATCCTTAACAGAATAACACAGTTTGGAAGAAGTTAAATAGTAAATATATATAAAAGTTATATTTCAAATTATCTGTTCGTTAAAGTAATAATCATATTGAATTAATGAGTGCAAATAAAAGTAAATTTATCAATTAAATTGTAGATTTCATTTCGCTACTTCTTTGTATCCATACAAAATAGTGATAATTTAATAAAAATGATTCAATCTATATATATAAAAATTTAGCTTCCGTATGTATTTGGCCGCAAAACTCGGAAAGTATACGATGGTTTGGATTGAAATTTTTACAGAACATTGCATCTTAACAGAAGAGTGTTTATATGAAATAAAAGTTTGGGAAAATCCACCGGAAAAGTCGGAAAAAAAAGTTTCTATAACTAAATATCATGGTCACCCAACTTAGTTGTGACCACGCTCGACGATGCTGTACCATATTGTCGAAGTTCAAGCACATCAGGCTACTCGACCATTGTGCCTTGACGACTATAATTTACACAAATATGTATATATATATATATATATATATATATATTTCAAGAAAGAATAAAAAACTTTAATTAATTTGAAAGTATATTCTTTCGACTCTAATGATAAAAATACGTTTAAATTAAAAAAATATTCAAATTTTTGGAGCACAGTAAAAAAAATGCATTTAACCACGAATATGCGAGTTAAACTTCAGAACGATCCAACAGCAGTCATATTTTCAAGACAATTAATTGAAGTTGGTAACGGCACTGTACCTACAAATCCAGAAACAGGAAAAATCAGCTTATCATCTGATTTATGCAACATCGTAGATTCAAAAGAGGAATTAGTAGACAAGGTATTCCAAAACATCGAAACAAAATTCAAAAATCATGCATGGTTGAGCGAAAGAGCCATTCTAGCGGCTAAAAATGTTGACGTACACGATATGAACAATAGTATTATAAACAGAATCGAAGGTGAAACAATGACATACAAATCTATTGATTCAGTAGTGCACCAAAATGAAGCAGTGAACTTTCCAACGGAATTTCTCAATTCACTCGATGTTCCAGGATTACCACCACATATTTTGAATTTGAAAATTGGTGTGCCAATTATATTGCTTCGAAATATCTGTCAGCCTAAATTATGTAATGGTACACGATTAGTAGTTAAAAAATTAATGGATAATCTTATTGAAGCAACAATTTTGATTGGACTTCATAAAGGTGAAGACGTATTACTTCCACGAATGCCACTTATTCCGACAGATATGGCGTTCGAGTTCAAACGACTTCAATTTCCAATACGCCTTGCGTTCGCTATGACCATCAATAAAGCACAAGGACAATCTTTGCAAGTGTGCGGTTTGAATTTAGAAAATGAATGCTTCTCTCATGGACAGTTATATGTCGGGTGCTCCAGAGTCGGTAAACCATCTGATCTATATGTTTATGCAAAAAATGGGAAAACAAAAATGTAGTCCTTCCATTAGCTTTACAATAAAAATATTTAAGCTAAACACATTTTTATTTCTTCTATTACATTCCACAGCCATGCACAGTAAAATATTAAATTAAACAATGAATTAATATTAAACTGTGCCACAGCAAAGCGTGGCCGGGTTTAGCTAGTTTTATTCATAAAAGTATGCAATCATTTCATCAATGTTTTGTTATGATGTCACGTTAAACTATCGTCCGTAAACCGACTTTACAGACAACCATTTTTTTTTGTCCATTCTTGAGGTTTGTGTCTATGACATACAGTGTAAACCATCAATGACGTATTTCCAAACTGATGTTTTAAAACAACCTTTCTCACTGCATGAATCATTTCAAGATCGAACATGCCAAATACCCTCAGTGAACGAAATCTGCTGCCGGGAAACGGCCCGAGTGTTACCTGGCAGCTCCGTGAAGAGCGGTGGAGGAGTCATTCACATCGTAATGAAAATTGCAGCACCGAAGCTTGTCCAACAGTGAGTCACCGCCTCGCCTGTTAAGAAGGTCCATCCGTAGAAGTCGGTTAGATTCGCGCGTTCAGCGACCGCCATGATTGACTCCATAGACTTCTGCGTACTCGATATGACGTTTATCTGTTCATCGCGTGCTGGCGTTTCTGTGAGTCCCGCCACTGGTTCTGACATTATTCGACACTTCTCAAGTTACTAGTTTGGTGCAGGAAACGGGGTGTGAATTGTTGACTAATAATTGTAGAAGCTGCGAAAAAGGCAAACAGGTTTGTAATTTGCTCTGTCGATAAAATAATACGAGGATTTTGCAGGTCTATGTCTGTAACGATAGTTATACATAATTGCAACAGGTAAAATAATAAATAAGTAGGTACTAATCGCACCAATTGCAGAGCATATGAATGACTGTGAGTAACACGGACGACCTTGCATTGGAATTGTTTCCCCAATTCTTGTAACAGATACCCGGCGATCCATCACATGGCCATGCGGAGCATTTGGAGTTGTGAGACCAGAAACCGAAGTTTCATTAACTCGCGCTGTGCATATGTGCACCCTACACTTGTGTCAAATCACTTCGGGTCGGAGGGTGGGATGCGTGCTCCGTGTGGAAATTGGAAAATTGGGCACACAGGCCCAGGGAACGTATTCATATATTGAAGGGACTGATAGAGGAAGTTTCGTAGACTACAAAAAAGTATATAAAACAAATATTTTAAAAAATAGTTCTATAATATCTACTAAGGGACTGAGAATGATAGTGATTATAGGAGGGGGGTGGGCACTTACTACAATTACTGCCCCGGACGAAGGAAGTCTAGGTACTTCCGTGGTGTGTTGGATGTTAAGCTTATAGTGCATTGGTGTTCAGCGGGGGAAAGAAGCTCCATACCATTAATTATGTTTGTGAACAGATACGATAAGTTTTCGTTATTTTATTTTGCAGTTGGTAAAATATCTGCACGTAGTCGTTAAGGTCAGGATGATCCATCAGGGCTGCTGTACGTCAGACGTAGTAACTGTCTTTTTCCGTTCGGATGCCAATATTAATTTTATGAAAACGTAAAGCGGCTCGTATTCACATTAATTTTACTTCCATCATAACATCTGTTATTTGTTTTGTGTGTTCTAGTTCTACAATAATTATATGAGTTATACTTCTTCAAATAAACCTTGTGTTTTTCTTAATGTTCTCCCTAAGAAGCTCTTGCATATTTGCTCTCTGATTAGTTTTATTGGGAGATGATAAATGGTAACCAGGACTCTCAACAGCAATGCGACATTTTAAACTGACCTTGAACAAGGACAACATGCCAGATTTTACTGTGCACTAAATAATTTTTTTAAACTCTATAATCTTTATCTCGCTTCTGAAGGAAGACAAAAGGCCAGCGGGGGTGGTTACTGACCTGGCTTGAGGCCAGATACGACGGTCGCCAAACCTTCAGATATCCTGTGTGAAGTGTAGCTTTAAAGTTTGGCCGCCTGTGGGGTAGGCAGCATACGACACTTGTGTGCATCACCGGCCGTTTACCTGCAAGGCGTGTTTCTATAAACCATTTCGCATTGCATCAGGGAGAGTCCAGAAATTTGTTTCTCACAATAATGTCCATTACTCACAGACATTAGAAGCACTTTAACGGTAACCTCTTGTTTAAAGGTAAAAATAACACTAAATACACGTACCCTTACATTTTTAATGAAAAAGCGTTAAAATTGACTTAAATCTCAAGGATAGTGAAAAACAACGTTACCTAGGATAGAATTAGATTTTCCATAGCCCTTGTCTGTATTAACCATATGTGTATTGTGTGATAGTTTATTTATTATTTTACTTGTGTTTATTTATATAATTAAAATTCTCGAAATATTAATACTTCTTAATTGAAATTAAGAGTAGTATCACCAATTCCTCTAACAAAATTAAGTTTTTTGAAGCAGTGCACAACATCCGTTCGTTTACGCCGTGCGAACATAACGGAACAGCGTCTCGCGAGGCTAGGTGTTATCGTCTCGGTACAGGAAGTCTGAGCACAACCCCCGATCCCCCGCGCCATCTCGGGGTGCCACCCCTCTCCAAGCCCCGAGGGAGGGAGGGGTGGTCGTAATGCTAGATAATTCCAACTGCCTGGACACAGCCAGCGGTAATCCCCCTCCCCTCCCACAATTCCTAGGACACACGGTGGACATAACGGACCAAGATGGGCTCGAGTCACGCTAATGCGGAGTACAACCGAGGGACAATCTTCTCTTCCAACCCCTAGTTGCTCTAACAACCACCCTTCCCTCTGCGTCGAAACAACCCCCCAACGTTGTGACAGGCACTGAAGTCATGCGGAACGGCCAAATTACACTACTTTTTTTTGTATGGTGGAGGGTAGTTAAACTCCGTGACTTACGTGGTAAAAGAAACAAATTCGGTGCTGGATATTCTGGGTTCGAATGCCGGCGTGTGGCGTTTTTTATACAAGATTATAAAAGGGAAGGATTTAATGAAACCAATTATAATTTACACTAAAATATAAAAATATTCTCTGATGGTACAAATGGAGCTTTAGTCATGTCTCCCCGCATTGACATAGTCTAACAGACGCCGCTCCAGATGTCTCAAGGGCCCGCCTAGCAATTGGCGTTATCTTGAGGCTCATGGCGAAATAACAGGGTCCTTTTACTCAAAGCAGTGAGTTTGCTGTGGAAACGAATGTCCTTAAAATTTGAAGTGATAACCATGCTTATACATTAAAAGATTTATAAACATACTTAACTAGATTTCAAGATCAAAGGAGAATTTTTTGTCCCGAACCGTAGTATACGAAATTTTAAGTACCTAATTTGAATTACAAACACCTGTTAAAAAAACACGGAAACAATATATATAAATATACATTAATTTATTTGGTAAGAATATTTAGTTAGATTCCCTAAAGAAAAAAAATTTATAAAATTATTTATTTCAAGTTTTACTTCTTAAATTGGGTTTGATTAAAAATTGTTTACCTGTTATGTGTTAGTAAACTTAAGCATTGACACCCATAAACTAAGAATAATTCAGTAGTGTATGATAGCATATAAATTATAAAATAGGTAATAAACAATATCACTCCGATATATGAGTACACACACACTATTTTTGTGTTTTTAAGTATATTTCCATCATAAATAACATATGAATTAAATTAATTTTACTCCTTCCAGAAAAATATAATTGTATTGTTGTTAACATGCCTTTTTATTTACATTCAGATAGTGACTTCAACGTTGTGGCCGGCAGGGCCACATTTTTACTTGTAATTTATTTTTGTTGTTGGTCTCTAGTTTTATATGGTTTTTTATTTCACGTATTTTTACGCCTTTTTTAATTAATGTTAATTTATTTGTAATTTTATTTAATTATATTTGTTTCTGTTAATTAGTTATACGCCGTTTGGTAGCTATCGATTATGAGTTTAAGAACATCGATTGTGTTTCACGTAAATACCACTTGGCGAGCGCCCGGCGGTTGGCTGATGACGTCAGACATTCGTCTTGCCGGGAGTGGAAAATCAGCTGGGGCCGCGAGAAGTGGGTGGCCAGCGACCGTGGAGGACAGAGCTATGTGACGGTGCGGACTGGTGTGCCGGACGGCAACGGGCGACGAAGAGTATTGGGGTGGAGGATCCACGCTGGGTGGCAGGGCAATGGATTGCCCTGTGATACAGAAGAAATCAAGGTAAAGAGAGGCCGCAATTTTGATTTTTACCCTCGTGGTGCTGCACTGGTTTTTGGCAAACCTAGTGAACTGTGTATTTTCCCATACTAAATTTTATTTGGACGGAACTTTTATTAGCCTGTTTGGTGAAGAGGCCCATTTGTTTCACACGTTGTTCCAGTGTGGGATTTTTTTTTTAAAAAAAGGTCGCCCGTTTGCCTGTTTGCAAGAAACGAACATTTTGCAATTTGTTTTTGAGACTTTGTCTTCGGAATTTGCATACTTAAAGTTGGCTTTAGCTAATATAATCAGCTTGTGCAGTATTATTAAAAGTATGCGATCGATATTGCACTACATCCGCAGTCTGATTTTCGTTGGTGCGGCCATTCTACGTTTTTATGAAATCATTGGCAAGTTAATAAAGAAGTAAGACTTTGTTTGAAGTAGGTGATAAATACTTCTGTGGTAACATAGTTATGTTACGTGAAGAGTTTTTGCTACATTTCCCTTAAAAATAAGATAATTTTTTTTGATCATCGTTCACGCCTTTGTGAATTCGTACCTATGGCCCGGCGTGGCATTAGACTCTGGAGTTGGTGAGGAAGGTCAGGAAGCCAGCGCACGCCTAGGATATTAACTTTGTTTTTTGGCAAGTCTTTAGCAACGAACATCTGAAGAAAGACTAAACCGTTGATTGAGAGTTTAAGAACTTTATTTAAATAAATTTTTTTGTACTTAAGTTTTATTATTGTAGAATTTTTATATATATGTATTGATTGTCTTTTTTGATTTTTGGTATTAGGGCAGTCAGTAAATTTTGATATTTTATAGTGGCCACGCCTCACCCCCTTATATATTTTTATACTTGTTGTTATCAGTATTTATATTTTTACATTTTTTTAAAGGTTATTGTTAGTATCGCAAATGGGGATAAGATGCTGCCATTATTAACGTCAGCTTTTGTAACTAAGCTTGTATGGTTATGTATAGTAAATACTATTTTTGCGAATTTCTATTTTTTAATAACATACGTCCAAAGTCTTGCCTCTTGTTTGTTTAATGGTTACTCTGCTATTATATCCTTTGAAGTTTTTGGCCTGACCCCTGGGCAGTGGTGTGGGGAATTTATATTGTTTAGCTTTTTATGCCTGGTTTTAATATTTATTTTTTCCCCTTCGCGCCCAGAGTAAGTCGGGAACGCAACCCCTCTTCCAATTAAGGAGGAAGAAGGGTTACAACATTTATGACTTAATAGTATTTCTTCCGTTTTTCTCAGTTAAATTACAAACTAGATAATAACAAAAACTTATAATCATTAAAAACTTGTAGAGGGGGTGAACACAACATAGGTTTTTAAGTTTACATTGACAGTGAGGATAGTCATCTAAAAACATTTTGAAAAAACTATTTGCCAAAAACAACACTTTAGCAGTCTGCCATTTTTCTCGATAATGTGCTTGCTGACTTGGTTGTTTTAACACGCTTTTATTAGCTTCACTTGTAACTATTATGTAATTAAATCTTTGAGGTCGATTTGAACTCACTTCTAATGTTCACCTCGATTTGAAACTTTGCAATTATATGTAATCCAGATAATACAATAATTTAATGACTATGACTCGAAGAAAGACGGGTGGTGGGTCACAGGGACAAAAAAAACACTAATTTCAAACTATGGGCTATAATCATACTTTTTGTGTATCAAATGAGTTCGGGGTATGGTGGTAAATTTTCACGAAGTCAGCTGTCACCTTGGCAAGCAAAACATTTTCGAAAATTTCATTTTTTTTAGTGTTTCTGAGCCACTGCCATTCGAGAACCTCAACCTCACCTTCCCCCTTTTAGAGGGTGTTCATATTTTTAATTTTGTAATTTATACAAGGTTTTTTTAGTTTTATTGTAAATGTATTTTTATTATGGTATAGAATACTTTGACTCTTAGCGCATGCATAAAGTATTACAAGTGCCTCTTGCAAACACATTAATTCCCTAGCTGCCTCAAAGGCAGAGCCATCGCAATGACATGTAGGCTATCCATCGTAATGCATATGCAAATAAAGGTGTTTATGCAGCAACCTTTGTGATTATTGGATGAAAGCGAGCGCAAAAGTACATAGGAGAGTCTGTACAAGTTTCATAGATGCATTATTTTTTTTTCGATTTAAAGACCAATTTTGTCAAGATATATGTCTAGCTAGATTTTCAAAAATTCATTTTTAACTTTTAATTGTTTCAACTTATTCACTTTTGATTTAAACTCGCTGCTGCGCAATAAACGCATAAAGTTCACTCAAGTCTTAAAATGAAGATGATTAATTAAAAAACACTATTTTTGTTCCAGAAAATATTTTTTTTCTTAAATACAACTTAAAATATTATAAATAGTAAAGTTAAGAGTCAAGCTACGTTTACATGTTAGAATAATTGTAATATAATTAAAAACCATTTATAATTTAAAATAAATTATTAATAACTTTTTTATAGAAAACGTTTATAATGAGACGTATTGTAATTTAAAATACTTAAAATATCTTTAATTTCCTATTTGATTCCGAGGAACAAATACGTGGACTTTGGAAAAATTGTTCACTGTTGAAGCGGCCAGCCAACGAGAGGGTAGATCAGTTTGTAAACGTCCCCAAGAACAATGCTTGCAGCAAGTCGAAGGCCACGCCGCCAGCCGGGAAGGTGCGCATGGCAGCGGGCGAGGGGCCTTCGAAGGCCCTCCAAGGCCCTCCAAGGCCCTCGAAGGCCCTCGGGGCCCGGCGAGGGGACTCGGGGCCTCGGGCCGCGCGGCGGAGCGCGCCGGCGGTAATTAGCGAGCTCGCCGGCTGCACGACTGATTGAGTCATCTAATTAAGTACTTTTCCGCGGGGGCGCGCGCTCGCTACCTGGCGCCCGGGGCTCGTTTGTCGCGCCAGGAAAAGGGGGGCGGGGGGCGGGTTGAAGTGGGCGACGCGAGGCTGGCAAAGCCCAGTTAATCTGTCGGCACATCACGTTAATTAGTGCTGGAGTGAAAAAAAAAAAATAACGGCAGTGACTTCAGAGTGACGAGTGGAAGGGGTGAGTTGTTTGGCTGCGAGCAACAACAAGTGTTGTCAGCATTTTTTTTTTTTTTTTTTAATCTTTTCAATTTCATGGAAGGGCAATTCTCTTTAACCTCTACTGGCAGATAAAAAAAATACCAAATACAAAAATAGTTTTATTCTTATGTTTGCTCAGTACATATTTTCGACCTTATAGCCGCGGATAGCTAATTTTATTTCTTATCTACGTTAAGTATTTTATATCATTTGAGAATTTTTGTTTTCTTTATAATTGTGATATTTTGGGGATTCTTACCCACCCCCGCCAGTCTTTGTATTCGAAGACATGAGGAGTTTGTTATATAGAAAGCCAGCCGGCGGAAAGATAGAAGGTGTAACACGCAAGCATTATATGTAGTACGATCCACATGGAGAATTTCTGAGGTTTAGCGGTGAATTCAAAGCCCTACCAAGGATTTACGTGGGGGAGGACACAAAAATTTAATAATAACTTATTTCTTCGCACTGTTTTATCAATTGTTCTGAAAGAAAAAAAAAACATATTTAAGGTATTGCACAAATGAAATGAAATTGATGGACAATTTTTTTTGTGTTTAATTACTAGCGTTTAATAACGAAATAAATCGTAATAGTTAATAAGAGTGCAAAGCTTTTACCAAACTTCACTTTTTTGTAGTCTCATCTCTGTCTTAACGAAGACCAAACGTCCAAGTTTAACAACAGTTTAATAGCAGTTTTAGTCCAAGATTCCTTCTTGCTCCCTTCAACGAGAGAACTAGGTCAGGAGCAACCCCAGCCCCTCGTCATTCCAGCCAGAGAGTTTGGCGTGGAAATACAGCGCCAGCGGTACTAGCCGGAGCGAAACACACAGCGCCACAAACAGCGGGGAATACCGCAGCACATGCCGAATGTAATGAGTTTTGGATCGCTTCACGATTTTGCGTTTGGCTTCTCACGTGTGTTGCGATATCACTGACGCTGCAAACTCAGTATTGGAGTAGTTTTAAGACAGTGACTCAGAACATCGTCAGACTTACCATCAGAAAACACATTTTAAATCTTTGGAATATAATTTAATGCTAATAGTATATATATATATTAAAATAAAATATATTAAAATAAAATATATATTTCAAGATTTAAGAAAAGTATGTACATTAAATAATGTTCCAGTTAAACATTTTTATAGTATTATCTGTAAGCGTTATAGAGTTTTGGTTCAAGGTTGTAATTAAAGAGTAAATCAAACAGTTTAGATAAGTGCATGCGCAAGTACTACTTTGTTGTTTTCCCGCTTGCAGCGCCACCTACGCAAAATGGCGACTCCTGAGCGTTAAGCGTTTCGTGTTCTACAATATGCTAAGAGTGAATCTGTAATTTAAATTCAACGTGCGTTTAGTTTGTACGAGAGTGGTCGAACGTCGAAGTCCCTGGCCGTTGGATTGGTCGTAATGGTCGAGGCGACAGAGCTATTTTTCGCTGGCCTCCACGTTCACCTGACATGACGCAATGCGATTTTTTTTAAATTTGGGGCTTTATAAAAGCTTGTGTCTACGTTCCGCCACTACCTAATGATTTGCCAGAGTTGAATCACGTAATTGAAGAGGCTTTGCTTCTATTACTCCTGACGTGTTAACTAAAGTGTGGAAAGAATTGGACAATAATTAGCAAAACTACGTTAAATTACCTTAAATTTGATGTGTGATTTTTTGTGAATAGTTGAAATCTGTGATAACTTACCATTGAAACTGGAACATATTTTTAATGGATATCCTTTATTACACAATTAAAAAATTCTCTAATAAAAATTATTTTACCTTTCTCAAATGATGTTTTAATTGTTTTTTTTTAATGAAGACTGTCCTGAAAGGATGGACCATGACCAGAAGCGAGCTTAAGGCGACTGCAAGCTTCTCCATGAGGAAGCTCGCAGGAGAAAAAACGTACTGCTTTGCAGCTGCTGGCTCACACCAGCGGCCTGGTTTCGAACACACGTGCTGCGACACAAGACGGGTTAAAAATCAAAGAACGCGGAGATTCCCGCAGGAAGAAGCTGCGTGATTACGATCGCAAAAGTTCCCGTTAAAATCCGGCCAATGGTGACGTTCTGGCGGTGTGTACCGTAACCTCTGAGCACGAACACACATTTCGTTCGGTATTCATAGCTTTGGTGCTACGTTGTATACCACGTGTGCATCATTTGGTGGTGTGAAGCGAACAAGAGGTTAGCAATGTAAATTAACTAAAATTAGTATAAAATAATGTGAAATTTTAGCTGGGACTATTTAAAAGCCAGATATATTCACAACTAAGTTTAACGTAAACCATATTTGAGGTTAGTAACTGTTACGGTAGTACTATTTTTAACTATGGTTATTTTGCTGTGGCATTACACAGGTATTGTAACATTGACGAAAAAATTTTTATTTTACTTCATCTTTAAATACATTATTATTAAACAAGTCACCTAAAGTTTAAACTTCTTGATTTAGTTAGTCAAAAAATTACCAAACAACCAACATGAGAAAACCTGCGTGTCCGTCTTAATTACTCAAAATTAGCCTTACTAAATTCTCAGGTTACACACTGTAGTATGTTACATTTAACAAATAAATCATGGAATAATATATTACAGTAAATTTGATGGATATTAAATACTGGCTATAGAAATAACCGCCCACCTGCATTATGTAATATTCTTTAGTAAAATGTTTGATTAGTTATGCAAAAACTAGTAATATTAGAATCTCCTTATCTTGTGCCAGTAATTTATAAACAGTGGCAAAGGCAAAACATGGTAAAAAGTATTCTTTAAAATACACCACAGAAAAAAATTGACATCGACATTTTTAACGTTCTCTCTCTTCTTTATTGACTGTTGCAGGGAAGGATATGCTTGTTCTGGAATAGTCTCAAGAAGATTTTGGCGTTACCTGTTGTGGATATTATTTTTAACTCTTCAATTATATTCATTATTTATATTCTTATTAGGAGCTTGTCGTTTTGACCAAATTTTTTTAGAGTTGGTATAATAGACAGTAATAACTGTTTGTCATCATCCTTATAATATTCCTGTTTTGCCTTCTTTCCCAGTAATTGAAAAGGATCATTTTCGAAAGAACTTTATTCAGATTTTTAATTTTTTTTTGTTTCTCTTCCATCTGTATTGGATTTTCAAACGCCTCATCTGTTTCTATTTAATTTTCTGCAGCATTACTTGTTTCTTCAACATATGGCAGGGATGATGTGGGCTGCCGTTGTTCAAAAAAAAGGTAGCAGAAACTCGAACTGATTGAAGTAGATGTACTTTCGTCGTGTGAAGGGACAGGTTTTTAAACATGCGAGTTTCTTTGTCCTCGGCGACTGTTTGGCCGAGGCGACTCGCGACAGAAATGGAACCAGTTGCGCCTTTTTTAGTCGCGGCGATGATGATAAAAAAATGTCACTCGTGTGAGTTTCAATTGGCAAAGAATCGGTTCTTTCAAGGGAGACTTTTCAAGTCGCTGCGACAGGGCGACAGGAGGTCGCCCGTGTGCAAATGCCCTCGGGAACACGGCCTCCGAAGGCAGCGCGGGTCGTTCGGCAGCGCCGGCATATTCATGGCTGGCCGCGTCCCGCCAGCTTTAAGAGGATGAACGCCACAAATCCTGCCTGATTTATTAACAGCGCCGTAACAGTTCCGCTGCCCTGCGAGAACCGCCCAGGGAGGGGGGGGGGGCGCTTTTCCGGAGTTTCCCGGCCAAAAGTCTTCCGTTGCTGACGGAGGCGCTAGATTACTGCGCCGACGTCACCCCATCCTCGAGTCTGAAACTGTTTCAAAACAACGACATTCAATCACAACCTGTTGAAACCTTTTCCACTTGAATTTACTGAGTTTTTTTCTGAATTTTTGAACAAATAATCACACTTACGTCGCATATTTACCAGCTAGTAACAACTTTTAAGCAATCACATGTTTATATTCAGAAATGTGGACCTTGTTAAACTGACTCTTAGTTCAATCAATTTTATATTTCAATTTAGATTTGATGCAGAAGTTAATAAAACCAGCAATATAAAAATTTACCAACAAACTACCAGATCTTTTACGAGAATACAAATTAGACCGAGTACAAGAGATGAACCTTTAACAATACAAACACCTAATCTATACTAAAATGAGTTCAACATAATATGAACATTAAATTTCCTACCACCTTTCAATGAAGCTAGTTAGGTATACACACGCGTTCCATGACTACATTAATATTTAAATTATTATTATGCATGTAGAATTTTACATGAAATTTAAAACTTACACTTTATTTTTACAAAAAATATATATTTTTTAAATTATATGTAATTAATAATGCAATAATCTATTTTATATGTAATCCAAAAGTTAAAACAATATCACAATATTGTTTTTACTTTCCATTGTAAAGCTGTTTAAGCAGTTAATCATGATCGATATTTATCTCGCAATAAACGTTTTCATAAATAACTGACAAAATCATATTTTTTACTTTCTTTTTAGTGTACGAATAAGGGAAATTAAATGATTAAATAATTATAAATAATTGGATATAAAGCCAACTTCTTGATATGTAAATATGTCTTTCAGAATAAAGTTACTCTATTTTACTATGCTTTGAATAATCCTCACAAATGCTAGAAAATTAAAAAGTTAGGTAAAATAAAATATATGTATTTGATTCATTCAAAACACATCATGAAATAGCTAGTAGCATTGTGTTCAAACCTATACAAAGTTTTATTTTTCTGTAATTGATTCGTGTTTTCTAAAATATGTTAAAAAAGGTAACTTTGGCAGCTTAATTATTTATAATGGTTGCTACGTTTATCTATGTGTTTTCAAACAGCTCAGCACACAAAAATCTGCGCATTTAACAGTGTGAAAATGTAATCAAAATGATGACCCGAAATCGGACCGGCACCTTTAAACGATAAAAAAGAATGTGAAGTTCATCGCGCGAGGCTTGAGTTATGGGTTGCTCGTCAAGATTCGCCCGTACGCGCGGATGCTTGCTCGACGAGGAACGTCAGCAGGAACAAGGCAATAGTCACAACACGATCATCACTCACTGCCTGTCTGGGGCAGGTTGGTAGGCCGCGCCATTCGTGGGACAGGGGAACGTGGCTGTTAAATCACCCGCGTACATCGTCCCTTACCATCGTGTAGAGGATACTCAGGTTCAATAAAAATACTTCCAATACGTTCCTGAGTAACATTACCAAGCACCATCGTTGTGCTTTTATGAACAAATGCCTTCAAAAGTCAAATTTCATACCATTTTTTTTATTGTGCCATATCAGAGTTGATCGGTGAAATTAGCTCAATGGCCTGTATGGCCATAAAAAATATTCTTATGGCTACGGAATATATGTAAAATATTTATTTCAAATCAACCATACGAGATTTTCGGCAACGTTCTTCTAAATATGCCAACCAGAGAACTTGTTGACACGTTATTAGAAATAATCTCATATGAAGTTTAAAGAAACAATTTATTATTCTATAGATAACACACTAAATTATTACATCATATTTCCTGCATTTGAATAATTGCTTCTATAAAAATAGTGAAAAGTTGCAACGATAAATTGGAGTCACATTTGAGAACACGTGGCAAAACTTACCTGTCCGGCTTTCCTGATATCGGTCTTATATTTTTTTTTTCGAAATTTCGTCAAGCTCACTCAAGCAAGAAAACACAATTTTGTTTTATTTTCCACTCACTTATCTTTGAGTGCCCTAATTACCTGGCCACACACTCTGAGTGCAGAGCTTTAGATGGAAACCACCCGATTTTAAAAACTTCTTAAGACGTCCACATGATGTCTACGAAAAGCTTTCGAGGAATACGGCCTCACTAACACGGACACACCTCAGCTATATTGGCTCGTGCGCCCTTCTCTGTTTACCTGCTCAGTTGCCGGGACGCAAGAACACGTGTGTCGCAGGGTGGATTCCAGCAGTATCATATATCATGCCCGAAATTGCGAGCGCTGGGGCATCACGTCGGAGGAGAAAGGCTCACCAGGGAAGGCGGGGGCGAACTCTCGAGACGCGTATCTCGTCGTGTGGGCGCCACCGCCTCGACTGCCGGTGCGACTGCGGGGCCTGACGGACACGAGCCTCACTCGGGGTGCTGGCAGACACGAGCCTCACTCGGGGGCCTGACGGACACGAGCCTCGCTCGGGGGCCTGACGGACAGGAGCCTCACTCGGGGGCCTGATGGACACGAGCCTCGCTCGGGGTGCTGACAGACACAAGCCTCGCTCGGGGGCCTGACGGACAGGAGCCTCACTCGGGGGCCTGACGGACACGAGCCTCGTTCGGGGTGCTGGCAACTGGCAAGCACGAGCCTCACTCGCGTTGCTGGCAGACACGAGCCTCGCTCGGGGGCCTGATGGACACGAGCCTCGCTCGGGGTGCTGACAGACACAAGCCTCGCTCGGGGGCCTGACGGACAGGAGCCTCACTCGGGGGCCTGACGGACACGAGCCTCGTTCGGGGTGCTGGCAACTGGCAAGCACGAGCCTCACTCGCGTTGCTGGCAGACACGAGCCTCGCTCGGGGGCCTGATGGACACGAGCCTCGCTCGGGGTGCTGACAGACACAAGCCTCGCTCGGGGGCCTGACGGACAGGAGCCTCACTCGGGGGCCTGACGGACACGAGCCTCGTTCGGGGTGCTGGCAACTGGCAAGCACGAGCCTCACTCGCGTTGCTGGCAGACACGAGCCTCGCTCGGGGGCCTGATGGACACGAGCCTCGCTCGGGGTGCTGACAGACACAAGCCTCGCTCGGGGGCCTGACGGACAGGAGCCTCACTCGGGGGCCTGACGGACACGAGCCTCGTTCGGGGTGCTGGCAACTGGCAAGCACGAGCCTCACTCGCGTTGCTGGCAGACACGAGCCTCGCTCGGGGGCCTGATGGACATGAGCCTCGCTCGGGGTGCTGACAGACACGAGCTTCCCTAACATCCGAAGTTTCTTCCATATTCTAAGATACATCCAACAGCAACAGTAACCGGAAGAATAATCGTGATTGGGGAAGGGTTCAGTTTAGTGTTAACAGTCAGTTTGGACTAATCAGTCCAAACTAGGCACCTGGACTGATCGTTTGTGCAGAGTGCAACAATTCAATCCGAACGGTCAGTTCGGACTGGGCAGTACGAACTGAGAGCTGTACTGATCGTGTGTGGGGGCTTGCATACAGGCAGCTGTGCAGTAATATTGGCCAGGCCGTCACCCCCACTCTCGAAGGCGCGTCTCAGAGGGAGGGTGGACGTAAGCTCAGCTGGAAACCAGCTGTACACGCTGTAGGCAGACTGTCTCTTGCTTGAAGCCAGTATCGGCAGACAAGTCAGGTGTGACTCCATTGATTCGTTAGGGGGAAGGGGAAACACTATCTTCCAAACCGATCTTAGAGCGTCGTTGGCCTGACAAAGAGTGTTTTTTTTATAACGTTCAGTGTTATTATTACAAATGTTGTTTAAGTGTAAGATCTGATAAAAACACTGCGGACAAGGTTTTTTAAATTTTTTTAATGAACTATATTTACATGTAATTTAAGGAATGGTGTGTGAAGCTCGACTCTTTTATTAATAGCATGTGGTTTGCTAACAGTGTAAATGCTTGTAGTAAGTTTGTAATTTAAGTAAGGAAGGTTTGATCCACTTCTTACGCATGAACTCTATCCACGCCTCGCCACTGATGCCAACTACGTCCTCCTCTTCGCTCGGCCAGGCGGCGGTGTGTGGCGACGGGCGATGGAGGGGAGCGAGAAAAAGGGCGCGGCAGTGGTAAACATGAATAAACATGGAAGGGAGGGGAGCTGCAAGAAACATTCTTCCAGACTACACGATTTATTATTAACGTTCCACATTACTGCGGGAAGGAGGGGTTGGGAAAGGAGGGGGGGGGGGAGAGAACTCCCAAGAGTTTCGCTCCCAGATTTCACCTCCGTATTTTTCCCCCCTCCCTATTCTCCTCCAACCCTCTGTTATGTCTCCTTTAATACCTTCATTTTAATTTTTTGCGTGCCGATGTTTCCATTAGGCGATAAAGCTGCCTCGGAAGTTCTGTTAATGGAATTTTCCCCGCTGCCAAGGAATCTGAAAACGCTCCTTTCGTAATTCTCTTAGCAGTGGGGAATGAGTTGTGGGATTCTTTGAGTCCACAGGACAAAACATTAACGAATTTATTTCATCAAGACAGCGTAAACAAATATTTGTATTATTCATGATGGAACCATTGTAAAACATAAGGTGAATTCTACAGTTAATAAAGAAGCGTTTTTTTTTCAAGACGAAAAATTCAACAACATTTTTAAATCTCTTTCTCTGGTTTATAAATTATATTTTAATGTACCATTTCAGTTACTTTATAGAGGGCGATTTTCATACGAAATTAATTGGATATTGATTATAAAATTTTACCAGTTTTATGACTTATCGACCGATAGATTATCGTTAAGTCCTTATTAATTTTGCAAGGATTGTCTACAAATGGCTATTCGAAATTTCGACATTAATATTCCATTTTGGAATGTTGTCATAAATAAACATTTATAAGTAATATATAATGACGCCTACTGTACGTCGTATGTCTCTAAAGGGTAACGATTTGTTAGCAGTGATATACCAAGGAAATAACGATAAAATTTATTCAAAGTGTTAACTGCAGGTTAAATGGTAAACTTATAGTCTTTAAAGCTCTGAGTAAGCTTTAGACATTAAAGGATGAGTTGTAATAGGTATTAAGTTTTTCCGTCGGTAAAAAAAAAGAATGCAACGAATTAAAAAAACTTTTAATATTCATTTTCATTTTGGTTCTTTGTTTCCAAGGAAATTAGACTGTAGCAGTAACTTAGAATGAACACCCAAAAAAGAAGAATATGTTATACCTTCTAAATGCTCTTAATACACATCATATGTTAGAAAAATATTGTAACCACACGGATGTACAACAAATAATGTGTAGGGTATACATATAGCAACACTTGTCAAAATAATATAAACACTCAACCACATCAAGCTCCCAATGACAAAAATAATTAATATTTTTTTTTTACATATTTTCATACCAAATATTGGGTTGTGTGTAACACACAAATAAATTTTGCTATGTAAATAATAAAATATTTCTTTATTGCGGCCTCATTTTTTTTGTTTCCTGTACATTTAATTTCCCTAAAACGTTATTATTTTTTTATAATTTGGCACGCCGTAAGGAAGCATTGTATGAAAAACACTTGGGTGCTGAAACTGCAAAGTTCACACTGGTAATCAATTATAAAAATTATTTAAATTTTAATTTTGATGATCACAAATCACTTTTTAATTGCTGTTGACGGATTATTATTTCGTTGACTCTGCTTGCTTATAATTTCACACGCCATTTCGCTCTCTGATATTCGTTTGCGTTGTCATCCTACAAATTTGTTTGACCCACAAAAAAAAAGATAACAGGGAAATTAAAACTACGGTAAGCAAATCAGACTTAATGCCAACGTGTCAGAGAATTTGTATCATTAAATTTTATATTAAATTTCGTACAAAGCCTATTTTTTATGATTACAGCAAGCACCTATTACGTCTGTATGTTTCATTACATAAAAAATACCACCACTGTCACTTTTAAATAAATAAATGCATAAATTATCACATTAATATATTTATAAACATAAATATAGAAAGTATTCAATGATAAACATGCCTGCAGTAAACAACTAATGTCAATAAATTATGAAAGTTTTGTTCAAAGCAAAACTATCGCTAAAGTGCACTGAATATACACAAACGTGCATCAAGTTCGAGCTGTGACATTAAACATGCAATAAAATCTTTTGCGATGTGACAAAATGTATTATTTTTTTCTCTCAACACTGGCGAATATTGATTTTATTAGCATCAGAAAAATATACCAAAGGCAGGCAAAACAAGTATAAATAAGGAGACATAATATACTTCCTTGTAACGAAAATAAAACAGGAACAAAATGCATTCGAAACATAGTGTAAGTCAGGAGACAAAAATATCAGTGTAATTAAGGGGAAACATATTAATGGTATATCAAAAATTTTCATGAGGAAAATATAAAATAAATGTGGTATTGAATGGCATGTTAAGTTAATATTTATTATCTTGGTAATAATGATAGCAAATAAATCTTAGCCACTCAGCGAACAGTTAACTACCAATTATTGACAAATTATTACTGCTCTCTTAAGCCTCACGAACTGCGATTTACTATGAAAAATTATGGTTTGCACCCTTATTTCGATAGGACTAACCTCTCTGGACTTATACTCATCCAAGGGCTTATGCTTTAAAATAAATAGTTTTTCATGTGTTGGGTCGTAGAACATACGTTTATTTCACTGTGACTTAATAAAAATATGTTTTTAACATGCTTCTTCCCTATGATAAATTATATCGTAGAACATACCCAAAATCATAATTACTTTAAGTAATATCTAAATTTTTAAATATGAAATAAATTTTTTAAACGATACTGTTTAAAAAACGTAAATCAACTATGTAAGTATCACGGCTTGACAAAGAGAATAAAATGGTCAAGTATCTAATATAATAAAATTGTAACTAAACTTGTAACGCTGCATATTACACATTTACATAAAGTTCTAAGCTTGGTAAATTTTACATTTACATAAAAGTCTAAGCTCTGTGTATTGCACATTTACATTAAATTCTTCAATGCCTAAGTATGGTCATTAAAGAATATCCTAAATTTCCAATTATTGGAATGAATGTTTTTTACGGTAAATATTTTTGTGGGTATTTTTGTAGTTATGCCGTAAGTGGTTAAGTAGTAATAACCAACTGTCACTAAAATGTAGGAGGATACACTGTGATTTTCTTATTAGAACCTTCATCGGGAATCGAGAAAATAACCCCCAAAATATATTATATAAGTGATTTATAATATATGTAATAACATTTATTATTTTAACAATATTTTTTATGATTTATATGATAACAGCCTGGTAAAATATCGATTTCATGACTTCAAATGGACCTTTTAAGACCGCTTACTTTCTAAAGATATTGGTTACCTTCGTATTTGTTTATGATTTTGCAGGGTTTGTTTGAAAAAAAAAAGAACCAAAGAAATTAATAAATTAAATGTTATCATTTTAAGGATTATAGTGTCATTTTTCAGCTTAAAAAATAAATCTTTAAATTTAGGTTCAATATTAAGGTTACTAGGCCAAGATAGCACTTTTCAGTATTTAATTCAAATTCTGCCTCCTGATTCCAGACCGGCATATGTAAACTACTTTCACCTGTAGTTAAAACTATTTTTTAACGAAAATGTCTACAGAGATATGTGGTTTTGTGCCCGTGCCTTTAAATAACCAAAAATCTTTTCCTTTCATATTAATATAACTATAAAGCTATTTTTATATACCTATATTAACCAACGTTAAACAAATTCCAAACCCTATACCTACAAAACAACAAACTAATTACACCTTTAAAGCTATTTTTATATACATATATTAACAAACGTTAAAGAATTTTCAAACTCTATGTTTGAAGGACATATCTAAAAAAGTCCAATCGAGGATGCAACCACATGTGACGTGGAACAATTACCTTATGACGGCAGTGTGAAAACCAAAGCATAAAAAGCAAATATGTTTCCTTCAAGCAGTATTTTCGAGGCACAAAAAAAAATACAAACAATATGAATTAATACTGGCAGAAAATGTTACCTTTTAATTTTGTAAAGAATACGTGAAATATTTTTATCTCTTTTAAAAATGAACCGATTAACCATCACTATTTAAGTTTTTTTTTGTATTTGTGGAACAAATAATTTTTCAACGATAAGAAACGTATATTTTTGTTATTTACAAGTTAATTAGGTTTTACAACATTTTTAGAGACCGAAAAGATTTGCGGGTTCATTGACCTCCAGGATGGACGCCATGATCCTCTGTATACTCGGGAAAATGCCGCTGACTTGTGAGTCGTCTCGACTGGGTATACTGTGATTCGATACTTCTGTGATTGATTGTCTCTAACAGGCGCTCATTTCTCCTGATTAAAAGTGTACTAATGGCAGAAGCAGAACAAAGGTGTAATTATTCTAATTTTAGCTATCACGAAAATAAATCCGCGAAATTTTTCACCGGTCTGGTACACATTTGGTACGCGATTTGAGTGAATATGGCCAACCTCTGTTCTAAAGCTGTCTTGAGTGGCGAGTGAACCAGACTCGAGTCAATTACTCCTAACCGCGCCGCTGGAAGTTCAGCTCAGGGGTGTACAGCCGTCAAGTGGGTCGAGGTTGAAGTGTCCTTCGTCCCGGCTTCGTAGTCATCGATATTCGCCGCTCTTGAAGATCCTCCGCGGGTTCCTCGCCTCGTGGCCTCGGGGCTTGAAGGGCGTTCCGCAGCCCCGGAGAGTGTGCGGGCTCCTGTTTTTTTTATTCATCTTCGTGCTTTACCTTTTTTTTTACCGGTCGCCAGTGCTGCCATCACCACCGCCTTGCGGAGAACTGAGGATTTTGCTCGCCAGCCTCCCGACGGGAAGCCTTCATTTCACAGACGAGAGAGCCACACCCGAAGTTCCCCGAATTTCATGCTCGCTTTTCTTTTCCGTTCTGTCTCATTGTATAAACCGGTGTGGCGTTAAATTTTGTGTTCGATTAGGATAGGTTAGCTACATTTTAAATACTTTAAAACATTGTGGATGGTTGGTTATATTAGGTAAGTATAGCTACATTAAAAACACTGTAAAATAATTTTATGGTTGCTTAGCAAATAACTTTTTAATATGTAGCTATCCAGGGCTAGGAAACCGTTTACATGATTTCACAGTATCTTTAATGTAGCTATCCTAACCAAATCAACCGTCCACAATTGTTTTAAAGTATTTATAATGTAGCTAACCTAACCTAATTGACCGTTAGTTATCATGAGTTACAATGAACAAATAAAAAAACGAAGATGCACGATCGGGCGTTTGGTTCTTTCGTCTGTGAAAAGTAGGCTTCCCGCCTCCCGACATCCCCTCTTCACAACCCAGCCACAGGCCACAGAACACCCGCGCCTACAGAAGCGGAACTACCAGCGTGTTCACGGGCCGTGGTGGTTTGTCTGAAAGAACTCGGGAAATGTGACCACCCCAAGTACTGAAGCACACCTGCTATTCACCTAAGATTCACGCACTACACACCACATCTAAAAACTAAATTATTTTTTGTTAACGTTATTAATAATGTGATGAAAATTTTTAAGCTATAAAATTGTATGGTGTATTGCCCATAAATCCATGTCATTTCTTCTCAATGGGTTTAGGAGAAAGTTGAATACAAATAAAATATACCAAAAATGTTTTCCATAAAGATGAATAATATGTTGAAAACTTGCATTGCATGTACCAAAAATTTCTTATAGGGCAGATTTTCTCAGCCTAACAAGTTGAAATGTCTAAACCGCATGCTTCTTTAAAATAAACGTGATTTTTGAGTCGTGGTAAGACCCGGACAATTATTTTGGAGATATAAATCGAACAAAAAACTTAAAGTACAATCAATTCATTTCAGTTTTATAATATATATATAATTATCGCATCTGGTGCATCGACCTTAAAATCACCGAAAAAACGGCACAGCTTACAAGAATATTTAATTTACGCTCATAAGCTCCAAAATTCCGACACAATACGACATATAGATAAAACGAGGAGTTGAGGACAAATTGTTACTTAAAAATTGATGAGAAAAAAAATGCGAAAAATAATTTTTCAACATTGCGAATCAGAATAAAGGTAGAATAGTAACATCAAACACGGCAAATGTACTTAATGTTAAAAAAAAGGTTTTAAACAGTCGATTGGTTTTAGTATCAACGGTAAAAAAAGAGTGCATTATTTTAAAATTTTAGGTTCACAATTTCTAGTAACAAATCCTAAGTTAACGTTGTCAATAGCTTTCTAGTCCCAAAGCCACATGTGTTTCCATTTTTCAATTACAAATAAAATTAAGATTAATATTGAGTGATGGCATAAAACCCATTAACAAACACATAAGACATTTTAAGACAAAACGGCTTCGAAAAAGAAATCTCAACGAACCATAATGACATTTGTCAAAAGGTTAACTAAAATATTGTGTATCGTAGGTACCTAATTTGGTCATTAGAACTGCTTGCTGAGTCACATGAGTAAAACCTTATCAAAAACTCTGCGAGTTAATCAAATTGAGAAATACGTTGCACTGTCTCAAATCCTACCTGTGCAAGCTGAACTTAATATCATCATTATCGCTAAATTTAATTTTAAGTTGGTAATTTGGCAGGTTTATATTCAGATGAATTATTGTAACACTTGTTTCGCACTCATAAAAACACTCAAGGTTTATATATATATATATATATATATTTAAAGTAAAAATATTGTCATTTAATCAATAGATGTCTCAAATATTTCAAACGCTTCAAATTTTATTTTAAAATAAATATTTTTTTATTAAAATATTTGTACTTTTGAGGGTAATGACAATAATGTACAAGAACATTTGATCGCTGCCTCTAATTTATAACACAATTTTTTTTGGTTATTTTAAAAAATAGTTTTGGCGAATCAGTATTTTATTTTTTTGATAAATTTATGAATTTCGTTGCATGCGAAATACGAAGATTGAATTTAGGTAAGACGTTTCCACTTTTTTTCTTCTTCTCGGAAATAGAATGTGCGTGGCGGCCATCTCGACTGCGGAGCATGCCAATCCCGCCCCGGATGGTCGGTGCTATCTGCCGGCGACACCCGCAGACTGTACGCTGCTCCTGTCCGGTCGCGGGGCCGACTGCAAGGTTTGGGCAGTCGGGGTGGGGGGGGGGGGATACGGCTGTCAAGGGGTGCTTCCCGAGGCTTCCGAGCGCCGGGGCCCAGAACGGCCCGGTCCGAAATCGCCCCCCTTCCGCCGCTCCGAAGAGCTCCAGTCTGCCACATACTCTGCACTCGCTCGCTCGCGTCTCGAAAGCGACGTCAGAGCGGGCGCCGTTCCGCACGAAAAAAGGCACAACGTCGCTTGAGAAGCAACGCCGCTTATGTGACACAAATCAGAATTTCAGGAGAGCTCAATGCTCCATGCCGGAACTGAATTACAGACGGTGTAAAAAAAAAAAAAAAAGACCGTAGCAGCGCATTTTGTTGGATTTTCGGCGAATTTACTTCGTGAGAAGACGCTTAACACGTACATTTCCATGGAGAAACACAATAAATTACTTTTTTAAAAAATATGTTTCTTATGCGGTGCTGTTTCTCAAGCGACGATAAGTGTAGAAGCGCGAGGACTCAATCCCTCTCCAGTACAGTCCGACGGTCCTTGTTCTGACTTAAGAAAATTCTTGGAATAATTGAACACAGAGTAGTTGTTACAAGACATTCACAAAATAACATAGCATAAAATATGTTTTAGTACGTTTTTTTTAACATGATTCCGGCCAATGGAGTGGATTTTATTTTAAAAAACATTATTTCGGACATACGCCAATATTGGTTGACACGTTATACGTGCCGCCGTGTCCATTTCCCATGACGTATAGTGTTTACCATAAATGACGTATGTCCAAAGTAATTTTTTAATACCCTATAGAGAAATTACTTTTTTTTTCTTGAAATTTTAGTAATGGAAGTAGGGGCAAGTGAGTATTGTGCGAGGGAAGAGTTGTGGGTCGCTGGCCTTCTCTGTCCGATCTAGAAGAACAGTTTTTACCACTGACCTTTAGCTGCTACAAATCGGAAATAATTACCACGCGTTAAAGAAAGCGTTTTAACATCCACCATTGAAAAGTAAGGTGTGTGTACTTACGTACGCACGTTAGAAGTTATATTTTTTATTTAAGACTCTGAACTATTTTGACATTTATCGTAAAAAAATTAATAAAATAAATACTGAGTATCAATATAATTATATTAATGTGTATAAAAATAAATATTTTATTTAGTGAAATAACCGAGGTTAATATAAGTTAGTAAGAAAATCAATAAATTTACTAAATATTTATTAAAATTAAGTAATATTTATTTATTTATTAAATATTAATGTAATACTTTATAAATTATAACGCGAATAAATTATACCTACGGGAACATAATACCAGTTATTTAAATACACATGAAAAAGTTAATAAAAACATTTGTATCATTAATATTTACAAAAAATAAATAATTTTAATTATATGGACCAGTATTCAATATCAAATACTAAATTTCTAAACGATACTCACACGTCGTTCCACACCCGCCGATACAATTCGCTACCAGAGCAGCTACGTAGACTATAGAATCATTCAATTTGCATAGCGAAAAGTTAAACTACAGAATGAAACGTCTCCCAATGAAAACAAAAGCAAAAAATCTTTAACAAGATACTAAACCCTGGCTTGGACCTTATTTTTTACAATCAATTTTATAATATATTGCCCACCATGTTCAAATTCATTAAATAGTCAATACTTTATAGTTTCCGTACACGTTAGATGACTATAAATTATGAAACATTAAATGATAGTTGTAATATTATAAATTTTTATTACGTAAGCGAATTCATGTTAATTAATTTCCTGATAAACATTATTAATTTAATATTACTTTAAGTAAAATAGAAGATAAATGCCTACCTAGTACGAACTAATGAATCTAACGGCATTAGCTACTTATTTAATAATATTAAACATTAAGTTAAAATTTTAATTTGTTCTCTTAATATTTAGTCTATATCATGCTTAGTTTCTAATATTCAAATCTTTGATGTAATTGCAGAAAAGTGGTTAAGTGTAACTTCGCCACCAATAAAGACAATAAATAAATAAATAAATAAATATGATTAACAATTAAAATGTATTCATATATATTTGCTTAAAGCACGAGTTTTATAATCTATAATTTAAAAGAAGTAAAAGTTTTGATCCACGTTATTTTGCTTATTACCCGTGCTCCATGACCGCTGAGCATATTCTAAGGTAAATATGTAATATAATGGTTGCAATACCAGTGTCTTAAAGGGTTTTTAAAACTTGAAATAATTTTTTACTATGACTAGAATTTTAGTTTACCGAATATATTCAAGGGTAGTTTCACTATCATAAAGTTTCTTTTTGTACACCATTACGTTTTATATGTCCCCTTATTTCCTATGAAAGTGTCTATATAATATATTATAGGTTTGTGTTAATACGCATGGGTGCGCCATTTTCCTGTGAAAATTTCGTAGCATGGTGAGTGCGCATCATAATATTTCACTCTCATTATTCGTCTATAACGTGACTAAAGAAGTGTAACTACAAATAAGATACTTGGGAAAATGAGGACTAAAGGAAATTAGCTATCTCTTTACGTTGCTACGGTTAATTACCACTTAGCCCGAGGAAAATAAATGATGTGCAACAAATGCTCGCAAGTCAACCAACCGTCCTCCTTGCAGCCAGCCACTCATCACATCAGACTGAACAGCAATAAGCAATATTATATTTACGTTTGGAAAGAAGGTGTTATCTCTACTGTAGAAGCTCGTCAAGAGACGCCAAAGGAGAAATGGGTTAAGTTTACTTGCGAACAAACTTAAACAGTTTGGTGTAATACACTTTTTTTATTAGAACAAGATTTACAGATGATAAATGTAGTTTGGCACTTTAGGTAGCCGTGAACAGCCGTCGCGAAGTATCGCTTAACAGGATACGGCTTGCAAGACTCTGTAAACAGAAGGGGTATTTATAAATACTGAACAAACGATAAATACACAAACCCTCTTCCCGATTATATTCCGAAGCTTGACCTATAATTAATAAACATCTCTCCTTACTCAAAACACACAACAGAAACACGCAGTTTAAATGAATTTTGTCCAGTCGATATTTACACACAATTTCTACTAATTTACAAGTAGGGATTAGACCAGAGTGGCAACTAATTATTTGAGCACTCAGAGAATATACGTCCATAGTGGCGAAACGCCTACAATCTACGAAGTGCGTCTTCACAACTCCGATAAACAAAACACATACAACAGCCCTTGTTATTTGAAGTTTATCTAGTATTTAGTGTTTATCTTGTAAAGTATTTATCTAGGTTCTTAGTCTCGTCCAGTGTTCGTTGTCCTCGCTTCCACTATGCCTATGTAACCTTCGGTGACGACGTTTAACTCTACGGGCGCACCTTGCGCGCCGACACGTTCGCTTGTCACTCGCTGAGCGAGTGACCCCAAAAACGAAAGTCTGCCCTCAGCCCTCCCGACCTCCGGGGGGTATTTGCCTTCACCTGAGGACTCCAAATTTGAACAGCAGCTTTCCACAATGTACTCGCCGAGCGAGTCCCTACTCGCTCACGGCGAGTAGGGCCTACTGTTAGCGAGTCTTTGCGTCTGAGACTAAGTCCGTCTCTTCCTCACAGTCGCCAGCTGCTAAGTCCAGTAGCGGATCCAGAGGGGGGGCTAAGGGGCTCAAGCCCCCCCCCCCCCAAAAGCATCTGGGTCCACTATTGTTTTAGTGTTTGCCTTGATAAAGCCTAGCCTCAGCTGGGTCAAGCCCCTCCCAAACCAAAATCCTGGATCCACCACTGGCTAAGTCCCAAACCACAAAAAATACGTTAAAGTTCGACTTACAGTGGTAGATATTTTCTAAGTCCCGCCTCGACCTCGGGCGTCAGGACAGTCTCGGGAGGCGTGGTTGAAGCAGCCGGGAAGACGTCTGCGAGACGTCCCTGGTGTATAGTTGTTGTATCTCGGCTCTCCCTCGTAGTTGGTCTTGTTTCGTGGCGGTACGGAATCTTCTAAGTCCCGACTCGCCCTCGGGTGCCGTGGTGTTGTCGAGTGACGTAGCGGATGGTGGCAGCGTGACGTTGTCTTGATATCTTCCGAGCGGTTGTATAAGCTTTCGCCTCTGGCCGCCATCCAGGCACCTTCTGCTTGACTCTTATCAGGCGACCCCTATTTATACTCGGGGAAAATAAAATGACATCGTATCCAATCGCGGACCTCGCCCAATAGCCGTTCGCTTAGCTGTTTCTAAGCACGTGGACACCAGCGGTTCTCTTGTAGAAGTAGGAGTAGTCAATACCTGATTGTTATACGACCCTCTTGACTTGAACTTTTCGCAGATGTCCAGCCGTATAAGGGAAAAATCGTTAGGTAGGGGCACCTACCATAACAAAGGAATAACGTGTCTGGTTTCTAAGTGTTTCAGTACGAGAAAGAAAGTGGAAAAAATTAATTTGAACAATTTTAAGCAAATTACGTAAATATATGTTTTACGATTAATATTTAACAGATTGAGAAAAAAAATCTTGGACTTTCACCAGGATGACAGTTGTTATTTTCTTTTCACACAGATTGAACTATAAAATGAAACCCCTTAAAATACTAAAAACTTATTTTAAAATATATATTATACTTACTATAAAAGTCAGTAATTAAAATTGATCCTTGTGACTTATTTTTTTTTAAAGATAACTTCCAGTAAGTATTTGTGGTGTTATTCCATGAAGTGTTTTTTTCGTAGGGTACAGTCGGGATAAATATATGTTTTTGTCTCAGTGTGCTCTAACACCCATCTAAGTTTCGCCAAAAAGTTCACATATTAATTTTTATACGAGGTTAAATTCTAAGTTAACATCTTCACAAAAAACATTATGACGTATCAGCGACTATAAAAATTTCGCCATTCCAAAGATATCATGCTATACTTCATAGTTTTCTCTGTATGATACTTGAGGCTGATGTCTCTTCGCGAAATGCGTGGTCGTTACATGGACATAAGTTAGGCGTCGAACAGCTGCTGGACAATTACATTTTCCCATTTTTTAAGGAAAATAAATCCCACCAAAATGTTCGCAGAATTTCAGCAGCCACATATAAGAATTTCTCAAGATGGCTTTCATAGAGGAGCTAAGGAAAAATTCGCGCTCTTAAATGGAATCTATTTCGGTGGTTTTATTAATTCCCACCCGGCCTCAGAGTCTGTCTGCTCCTGGAAGACTGACTTGTAAGCAGATGTTTCACACCAATGCCATGCGCCTGAATTAATGAAACAGAAAACTTTTCGCATGTCCAGATCGCAATAAGTACTATATTATATATAATTATTTATATATTATCAATTATATAGAACCGGACGGGCACGGTGGAGGGATAAATACTCCGGCACCGTAAACTAGGAGGGGGAGCCAAAGTTATGTAACACACGACTATAAACATTTAGCTTAGGTCAGTGTATTGAAATTTTAGGTTACACGGAGTGCTAAGTTTATTTTAACTACGTGCTAATATGTGGGAGGGGGATTAAAACGAAAACATTTTTGAATGGGATTTAGTAAATATTCATAGCACAGAAACAATTCATTGACAAACACAAAATACGTTTAAATCCGAGTTTTTTTTTGTAACTGGCGCGGTACCTCCTTTAGGGTGGAGCCGAGGAACACGAAGACTTGTAATCAAGGACTGCGGAAGAGTCTGAGGATCGACCCTTGCAGGGTGGATGGTGAACCTCGTGGGGGAGGAATGGTTAGACGTGAGCCCCCCCCCCCCCCCTCCACTACCTTTACCGAGCCAAAGGGAAGCGATAACGAGGAGTCTCGCGCTCACGGCTGGAAGGCTGGAACGTGCGGCTCCAAGATAAGGACCGCGAGGCCATTCGTCTCCAGCGCCCTGGATCTCCAGCGGTCGTGAGGCCCACGACGGGCTGGCTGCTCTTCCTTCTATTACACCTCCCCCCCTCCCCCCCAGCAGCCAGTGGCGTGTGGGCCGAGAGGCCTTTCTCTTCCCCTCCTACTTTAAAAACCTTGCAAACGGGTTTACCCAGGACATCAAACCACACACGTACGTCGGATTAACGTCTCGTACGCACGGCAGCCATCAGGCATTGACAGGACGTGCAAGGGGTCCGGATAAAATGATGTATCACGGCAACGTCCGGCACGTTTCCAACTCGCGACACCGTGTACTCAGTATGTCCTGTAATTGCTGGGCAAAAATTTTAATTGACGGCTTAGGTATCGCCACAACTAGCCAATTTTTTTAATGGAACTGAACCTGCAAAGTTACAGGTGCTTGAAATTACGCGCATTATGCGCCACTCCATTGGCTGAGAGGACGCGCCCTCTCAGTACGGTGACGTCAAATGCTCCGCGGGAAGCAGGTGACAAGCCGGACACGCCTCTGCAAAGGCCGCCACACACTCAGTCTGAACTGTCAGTTCGGAGCTAACAGACAGATCTAAACAGTCGATAGACTGACGAACTGATGGCTTCCCATCAAATAGGAATGTGGCCTCGAGAGCACTCAGTCCGAACTGTCGAGTGTGGGAACAGCGTCCAAACTATCAGTCCATCAGCTGATTTTCGTGGCAGACATCTTTGTTTATACTCTTCGGTTGCTTTGATTTTTTGTTTATCTTTTTAATAACTAAAAGTTCAACTGCAATGTTAATATCCATATTCTACCGTCAAACCGATACATGCAAACAGCAACAGCAGCCACAAGAATGTTCGTGTATGAGGAAGGTTTTAGTTCAGTCCAAACTGACAGTTTTGACTGAGCTTTCCGAACTGGGAGCTGGACTGATCGTGTGAGGGTGCCTTTAGAATGAGTCAAACACAGTAGCAACCAGCTACCAGAAGTCTGGTGTAGGACATCCTTCTTGGTATAAAACTCCCAGTTGCTTCTGCAACATTTTCGCTCGCCTCCCGGTACACGTTTGCATATCGAGCATCTCTTTAATGCATTTACTTTTCGTAGAATATGTAATCGCAGTAATGTACTTATTAAACGTTAAGTTAAACGTGCTGTAATCAGACTTTTTGTTGCTATTAAATGTCATGTCAAAGGATGTAGAAAGACCAAAAAGTCGTTAATTGTTTTAATAGATATAATATAAAATCCGTTATAATTTAATGTAAAACTCATAAAATTTATCTAAAGCTTAGGCTGAAACAATTTTTAATGAAACCAAATATAAAAGAAAGAGAGATATTAAAAAAAATTCCTTAGTATCCAAAGATACCACCACGTATTAGTGCAAGGGATGGAAAATAGGCTTGAATGTTAAAACCAATTGCATAAATACTTAAGTAGGTATAAAATGAAAAATTTTAAGACATTCAATGCTGGGTGCTTTTTCGCTGCATGCATAATGTTTATATAATTTTTTAATATTGGCGAACCTTTAGGATGTTGTGTACATTAATTTCTTAAAATGATTCCAAAAAATTTCCACAACAAAAAGGTACTTCGAAATCTACCTACGCCTGTAGGCTGTGCCAAAAGGGATTCATTTTTACCCTTTTTCCAGTTTACCAAAACATGAATAAATATCGACCGTTTTATGTTTAATCATGCCTGTACAGGTGAGCCAAAGCTGTGTTGGGATTGAAAGTAGATTACTGCGAAACTCTTTCCGAGCGTCAGAATTTTACGCACCATAACTACATATTCTTTGGCTTATATAAGGATACAATCATTGTAATGATATCAATAAGTGTTCAATGGATATTTATCTGTATCACGTTAGTAAGTATTACATGTTTCATTTTTTTTTTTGCTTCTCATTATTATTTAACCGTGTATGTTAATTAGCTATCGCATGGCCTACCAAGCGGAGTTAGGCGTCATTTTATACCCTTTTTTGCACGTGTTTTATTTGGTGGAATACATTAAAGATGGGTCGGAGAGCGTCCCACCAATGACGGCTGCGTGTACGCCCTGCACGACGCCGGACGGGAGGGGGTGCGGGTTTTGACTACCCCGAGCGGGGACACAGCGTCTGAGTGCTCGGCGGGCCAAGAGGAGCTCAAGGGTCAGTCGGAGCCGGACCCATCGTCCCCCCCCCCCCCCTTGGAGCTGAACTGCGGACGAGCTAGAGATGAGACGTACCACGACCAAGTCTGCAGCGCTATCGACCGTCAACTCGCCTCTGAATGAGATCGACCCGGAGACCGCAGGTGTGCCTGAGGATTGCCACCGAACAAAAAATGTCGTACCCGACCAGATTTCTTCAGTATTTGATTTCGCAGTTTGTTCTTTCTAGACGTTATAACCAGGTTTGGGGAAAGGAAAAATTTAATCATTCCTGTTTTACAGTTACGTTTTTTTTTTCAAATGGAAGTGGACTCCCACCCCCATGATTTACGCCCATCGTTATAAAATTAGGCGAAAAAATCATAAGTCCTTACCAGCAATGTTTACTGTAGAGAATCGTATAGAAAAATTCAATAATATATTTTTTTAAATATCTTCATATAGTTAATAAATATGTTTTTTTTAAATAGGACACAATAGCATTAAAAAATTGAATGAAATTTATTGGTGATAGTATAAGATCGGGCACAAAAGTTACCTCGTACGTCAGTCTAAAAATACTAAAGTAAAAATTAATGATTTAGTTTTATGGTTATATCAAACACAGGACCTCACTTTATATAGGTAGTTAAAACCAAGTGTACTTATTATGTCATCGAGACACTAAAGTAAAAATGGATAATTTTTCTCCCTCACCCGTGTACGCCTGCATGTTAGAATTTTTCTTTTAATACTCGACGGTATAAAAAGTATAAAAAAATTACGTGTGATATTGTATCCAAATTGGTATTTTTTAATTTTGATAAATAAACCAAACTTAAAATTCCAGCTAAAATAAATAGAATCTTAATGGCGGGATTAAATTTTCCTTAAATGTATAGATATGATACCAAAGTTACTTTTTTTCTATAGTTTTTAGAACAAAATAAAGTTTAATCAATTTCTACTTTTTCCTAATAGCCTATATAATTTAATAGTAAGCCAAATTTTAATTACTGTCAATATACATTAGTATACATTATACTATATATTATGTGTAATCTCTGGCTCAAAGAAGGACTTTTGAATACAAATACAAGAGATCCATAAAAGAATGTCCCAGTTTCAAAGGTATGTTATAACATTTTAATTTAGACAATTAACCACAAATCATTCATCGAATTGAAGATCAACTAACCTAGTTTTTCTTACAAATGTTCAATATGTGCACTTTTAGTTATACGACACACATCCAACCTGAAGTCCAATTATTCCTACACTTTAGTTAACACGTCCACAGTAATATAATAAATAGCCTCTTCAATTATTATGTCTCAACTCTGGCAAATCATAAGGTAGCGGCGAAACGTAGACACCATATTTTATAAAGCATCAAAGGAAAAAAAATCGCAAGGTGTTATGTCAGGTGAACGTGGAGGCTAGTGAAAAAAAATAAAGAAGCTTGTACAAAAAGATTCTAACGGGGAGGGACTCCCTCCTATTGCCAAATAAAGTTTACAGATTCACTCTTGGCAAATTTCAGAAAACGAAACACTTTACGCTCAGGACTCGCCATTTTGCGTAGGTGGCGCTGCAAGCGAGAAAATTACAAAGCGCTTATCTAAAACTATTTGAGTTTCTATTTGAGTTACAACATTCTACAACTGTGGGTACTATTATAATTTATAACTGGGACTTTCTTTTATGGACATACTATATAAAACGAAAAGTTAGTCAGTTTTTGTTTACGTCGTTATGGCCAGGAAACTGTTTGAAACTATATGGCGCTCATATCTCGCCACCTTTAACACCTGCGCACGTGCGAGAATCGTCGTCCATCTGGCAACGCCGCGCGGACTCTACCCGCCAGAAACCGCCGACGCCGGCGCTAGGTACCGCGCGGGCGAACTGCCAACCTCGCCGGTGTAAATTACCCGGAGGGGCCGGCGCGGACTGTAAATCCCGCCCGGACACGCGACGGGAGATAAATTGGCCCGCGCGATTGGCGCGCGTCACTCGGCCGGGCGCAGGCACCCCGGCGACACCAGGCAAGTGGGGCAGGGTGAAGCAGGGGAGGCGGCAGGGGTGAAAATCCCGTCGCAAATCCTGGAGCGAGACCCTTGTCCCTTGACATCTGCGCGGATTTTCCTTCGCAACCTTTTATTTTTTTTTTTTCCTCCTGCTTCTTGCGGAGACTTTTTAAAGAACGCAAGGAAAACGACACGTCGGTGTTAAGAAAGCCTTGCGCGATTTTGTAAAAAGTGACGTATTTTATCTGAAACTTACTCGCGCAGCTTTTTTTCAAAAATGTCGCACGGTTCATTTTTACGTGCTATTAACTTATGAATGTAAGAAACACCACTCAGACATCATTTCTAAAAATTGAGTCCGAATGAAAAGTATTTATTCAGTTACTAAAAATTTCTCCAAACTTGCGGTTAAAGTTTTTACATAACAGCTTTTTTTTTAGCTATTAGCATTTCATTTTCATATTTTGAGAGGATTAAACGCAAAAAGACATGGGTGTGTGTGTGACTTGTAAGCCTAAAATGTTATACTTTCGGTGAGAGATTTTCATCACTTGTGATGATTTTTGTGTTTAATAATTTTAGCGTTCTCTGTTTAAAACCTGAGTAACTTAGCTACAACGAGAAAAATATAAGGCTGCGTCGTTATTGTAGTGGTATTTTGCAGAAATTTACCTATTCAGGACTAATAGCCTATTCCCTGAGTTTATAGTATGTAATTTTTTAAAATAAAGTTACGAATAGAAAACAGTAAACATCTTCGAGATCTCTTAAAGATGTCATAGCGTAAACTATATCATTGCACTTTTTATTAGCAGTGTGCATAAAAATTATATAATAAATATATGACCCATTAAATGGTAAAATGTTATGCAGGCTGTGAAACAACACATCGTTCCACTTTAATCGGTGTGTTGTTTTCTGCCCGGTGTCCTACGACATTCCTGGTTAATTTGATTAGTTGATTTAAATGAGCATCGTAACTATTACACCAGTCAACTATGTTAGTATAAGCATGCGTCTAAAGCGAGCATCTGTATATTGTCTAGACTATTGTACTAAACGGTAAAGCCTTGTACTTATGTAATTCTTAATTTTATTTTGGAACCTTAAGGACTTTCTTCCCAAGTCCTCTTTGTCAGCTGTTAAAAAACTGAGACAGACCTTGAAAGAATTAGGGTCATCTCGAACGTTGGATCAGCGACCGTGGCGAGACTAGACTCGGCAACACCACCCGCTGGCCATATGGATCTACGTCGCCTGCTTGCTGTTCCTCTGTGGTCTTCAGGGCGCGGCATATGCAGTGTCCTGTATGTTGCACATAGTACAGGGTTGCCAACTTCCACACCACTCAGCTAGTCCTCTCGCTTCAACCCTCCCGAAATTATTCTTCTACTTGGAACAAAGAACAACAAACGTTGTACCAAAGTAAGTTTCTATGTTTGTTAAGCATGCATGTCCCTGTCTTATTATGTAAATGTACATGCAAACAAAGTACATAAAAGACTTGTTTTGAAATATATTATAGTAGTTTCCCGTTAGACCGTACGTAATGGGTGTGTTTTGGTGTTCGAACATCTTTCATAGTTCCATTTTCATTTTTTCAAGTAGTTTTTAATTTGGTACAACGGAACAGATAGCAATAATTCTAACCTTTAACGTGCATTGCCTCGACAGTCTCCAGTTACTTTACCATTCCTGATCAAACATTTAAAGTTATTTAAAGTTCTGGCTCGGCAAACCACATGTGCTATATGAGAATCCTTGTGGGAGCCAACATTCGTGACCTAGTTTAAATGTAGCATGAAATAACCAGTTATTTTGGTCTGACGGTTAAATACTGAAACCTGGTAATCAACAACGCACTATAACAGCTTAAATACGATGATAAATTTTTTAAGCTTGTTTTTTTTTTCATGGAAGTTGTTGGGTAAGTCATTTAAAAAATTTCCATTATAACTTATAACAAAATATAAATCAACCAAATATGTTTGAATATATTCCCCATTGCGACCATGTAGGAAATCACTCAATTACATTAAATTACCGACTTGGTTCACCGCCATCTCAGCTGCCTCTGTCTGTGTGTCAGTACTATTATTGGCTGCGACATGTGCGAATCAGTTTGTTTTAAACCGCATCTTACTGGCTAATCCGAGACGTCAACGAAATTCGGGTGTTTACTATTTCGTTATAAATTTACAAAGTACTCTGGTTACAAATTTTCCGGGATCTTTGTTAATTTGGGATTATCTTCGTACATAACGTTGGACATGAATTCACAAAAAAAAATCAAAATAAAATATTAGAGAGAAACCTTTAAAAACTTTTTAAGTTCACAACGGAAGCAGTTTTTCCTTCCAAATTATTGTTTACGGAACACAGGAATATGAAGTTGGAATCTGCCGTAGTTATCCGAAACTACAAAATATGTTTCGTTTATTTGAGTAGCTTTCTCCTTGAAAAGTGCTTACATTAAATATAATTTATATCAGCGTGGATTCTGAATTTACAATAGTTCAAGGCAGACCATAGTTGGTTAATTGTGAAGTCAATAATGGGAGGGATATTAGCAGAAATTTTCCATAATGGACTTAACACATTTTACTTCATAAATATTTAATGTTTACTATCGAACATTCGCCTTTTTTAAAGCAGATCGCACACGTTCATAAATTTTATGAAAAATGTTAATTAGGAACAAATGATAGTATTATTTCATGACTAACCATTCATCAAGATTAGTTTATTTCTGATTTCCTAAAGATGTTGCAAATAAAACTATTTGTTACAGCCATTCATTGTCAACACTAGACTGTTATGAAGTTTCACCTTCAATTTATGAAGAACGATGATTACAAATAATCTAGGGGTCTTCGTAAATGCACGGCTTTCTCCGTAAATGTGCGGTCACTGAGATCACTTACTTTTAAAATAAATCCCAAAACAATATTATTGCTATTAAAAAAACACAAACACATCTGTTGAGTCTACAGCAAGAATACACTTATTTTTCTATTGTGTGTTTTTACCTTTGATTATAACGAAACATACGAAATGGAATTCAAAATACGGCGTAGTTTTTACGAAGATTCAATTATTTGAAATTACGAACTCTTCATTCAAAAGTTCGTAAATTTACTGTCATTTTTAACGGTATATACATTCCATTGAACATTAGGTATACTCAATGCATCGCTTTGAAAACTGCTTGGTTACAAATGGCGTCTTCCGGGTATGTCCCTACATCTTGAGTCAGAACATATTGTTTTGGCACCCGAGACAATTAACGTAAGCCCATTTATTTGAAAATTCTCTATGCGTAATTATAACCATGAATTCTTTCCTACTTTAACCTATGATATGTGCATGGTTTCTGTGTAACGTAGTGGAAAACATTAATGTTACACTGTTCTGAATACACGTTACGCTCAGAAGCAAAGTTTATTCCTGTCATCCTTCCGACAAAGCTCCGTACTTCCAGGCTAGATGCCTTTAAATGTTGTCAAAGTTATAGTAAAATTTTGAATAAGGTCAAAAAATGTTTGCGATAAGTGTCACATTTGTATACAATAAAACATAGAATTCAAACAACTATTCTACTTTTAGAAAGTTATTATTGGATGAAATTAAGGTAAGAAGTGTGTAATCCCGAAACATTATTTTTTCCCTCTTCGGAAAAATAACTCTGGGAAAAACGCTGATCAAAAAACAGACGTTCAAAACAGTAAAATCCATATTTATATTTTGTTAATTTTTATATTATGTTTGTAAATCAAGGCAATATATTTTGGCAATAGAATATATATCCCACCAAATATTTAAGAAAAATTCATCTGAAATTATTTTCTTGTATTTTTCTCCGGGTGGTGCAGCTAGGTTGATTTTCTTTATATTTTTATCTACATTCCAAGGTTTCTTCAAAGGTAAATTTTAATCTCAATAACTCAGAAAAGCTGTCACAAATACCTTGATATTTCAGTGCGATAAAATTAAAAGTCACATTTTTCAAGAATGATTTTTTTGCTAAAATTTTGACACGCCCTTCTTCAATACATAGAAGAAACTAATTTGCATATTTTCATGGTTTGAATAGCATATTCTTAATAAATAAGGATTTGGAACTTTTTCAAATGAAAAGATTTATTAATATTGTGTAAATTAAAATATTTTGACCTATATATATATATATATATATATATATATATATATAAATGAAATATAAAAACTAGTAACATTCTAAAGGGAAACGGGATTATTATGAATCCTGCCAGCGTGGAATAGACCATGAAAATTACGGCTACACGTTAACACAGCACTTGTGTTTTTTTTTAATATGGATTTTCTCTCCGTAAGGCTTGTCCCAACCCTTGCAACTTGTAGGCACGTCTCCTGGGACGCGCTGAAAGCCATGTTAATGTATTCACGTCACCATCCCTTTCGAGGCCAATCCGCTTCCATTATTAGTCTCCAGTGTTGCCAGGTCTTAAATACCCAAAACCCTTCATAGATGCTTAAAACATACATTCTTACCACATAAATATATAAAATCAAATCAATGAGCTTTATTAAAATAAGTGAAACTCACATCCAGTAAGATGTTCAAAAACAAGTTTTTTATCTTTCTAAATATTATAAAAAAATAATCTGGTGCGAAATCGGTCATAAAAATAATTTAAAAAAAAAGTGTTACTTCTTTTACAAACCGATTATTCGGTTTCAATTTTAAAATTTACAAAAAAATACTAGAGTGAAGTTATTGACGTGACAACGTCTAATAAATCGATGAATGCTGGCTGCACACACGAAAAGGTGTCCCGTAACGCACATTGTCCCACTACGATGTGTCCCGTTACGCTCATTGTACGCTTGCGCCGCATCTCTCTTCCACTCGATTGAAACAACCATCGATTTGACTTTTCAATCATGTTTTCGTCGTTTGAATTATTAATATTATGTAATTTAACGATTGTCCACCGATTTTCAGCACAATTGGTACGGTTATTCAAAAGTAATGTTGAATTTTCAAATACGTTTTTGTACGAACAATGGTGTTTTACAGTTACACATAATAATTCAAATTACACCCAGGATCTTTTGCACAATGTTTTAAAAAATACTGTAACAAATAATAAATAAGTTTGGTGTATTTGGGATGCGTATTTGTTATAAAATCGTATTATAGAAACGAAATTATATAATTCCCCTACGGTGCATTATCTACGGGAACGGACGCGAACCGAACGAATCGCGCAATCTGTCCGCTTCCGCAGCAACCAGGCACTCGTTAATACATATTTTCCTTTGTTTATCGCGAGGGGCGTTATTATTAATGAATTTTAAATAAAATTTCTTGCCCGGGGCCACAATTGTATATCATTTTGAGCATCGGAAGACATAAAAACGTAAAATATTCTGGACGAATTTTAATCTCAGCCCCAGCGCACCACGAACGTCTGGGTTGGAGATTAAATCCGAAATTCTTTCTTAAACTTACTTATATTTATTTTATTATCTCAAGGGCATTTTTATTAAATTCTACGTTTAATTTCATGATGAACTAACTTCGTCGTTAAATGTGTAATTGCGAAAAAGCGTAAAACATTCTCGACGATCTTGAAGTTAAATAGCAAACATGTATAAAAGTTATGGTTAAAATAATCTCTTCGTTAAAGTAATAACCATATTTGAATTAATGTGTGCAAATAAAAGAAAATTTATCAATTGAATTGTAGATTTCATTTCACTCCTTCTTTGTATCCATACAAAATAGTGATAATTCAACAAAAATGATTCAATTTTACATGCTTTATATTAGCTTCACCTGTATGTTTGTCTGTCCGTCTGTAACTGTTTGTCTGTCCGTCTGTAACTCTTTCGACTAAGTTTTCTTTTCTTGCAAAGCACATACTTTTACCAGTTTCAATTGTTCCTTCCTCAGTGCTAGCCTTTCAGCTTGCTTAACCACGCCGAAAAAAAAATGTTTGTTTTTTTCCGGTAAATTCTAAGATTATATCCATACATCTAACTGTAAATGATTCGGAGAGACTTTACCATTTCTTTGTGACGTTGCAACTCCAAATAGTTATCTCAGATGGTAATAGGTAGTGTCGGTAACTCATTTCCCTATGATAATTATACATAAATATAGTTTAAAAAACTAAAAAAACATGCTTTTAAAGAATATCAAACTAAAAAGTTAAAAATAAATATAGTTTAAAAAACTAAAGAAACATGCTTTTAAAGATTATCAAACTAAAAAGTAAAAAATAATTTTAAAAATTAATTTATGACAATAGTATATAAGCAATACTAGTATAAATGAGAAAAAAGCATGGGGCGCTTAATATACAAAAAATATGGCACAAAAATGATTCAATTTTATTCATAAAAGTATGCAATTATTTCATCAATGTTTTGTTATGACGTTGTCACGTTAAACTATCGTCCGCAAACCGACTTAGAGACAACAAATTTTTTTAATAATGTTTTCACATTTCTAAAACATAACAAAATTTAATAATCTTTTCAAAATCCTTAAATTTATAGCTAACTGAGCTAAAAATCCCTCAGTCCCTTTTAGCTCGAACTGATCCCTCAACCCGGAACACGGCGTGTCTCGTTACGTTCCCTGAGACCCGCAGTCCCCCTTCCCCTTCTAACCACGAGGCAGTTCTCCTCGGCAGAAGCCGCCGCCTCCTCTGCGCATGCGCGGTGCCTCGGCGCAACTCTCCGCGCATGCGCGCCGCGGTCGGCACGTCGCCGGAGCGGTAATCTGATGAAGGGCTGAATTAGATCCACGGCCCTGCCCGCGCGCGGCGCCGTGAAGTCTTTACGTGCCAGATTTGCAGCTAATAGAGTTCTGTACTTCACCCCTCCCCACCTTATCACTTCCATTGTCGGAGCACCTCAGACACGCCCTGAATCTCTGTCCACCAGGAGAATGCTAGAAAAAATAATGTGTGTGCTGGACCAGCATTAGATAGATTGAAAAAAAGGACCTTTTTAAAATATTTCTGTAATATATTATACTTACGGTAGCTCATGTGAATCTTGTATGCTATTTTTTTGTCATTTTCGTATTTTTATTTATATGTCAATTCAGTTTTTATTTAAATGTATTTGTGACAATTTTTGGTATGCCTAGGCTATAATACTTATCAAATTTATTTTGCATGTACCTAGTTAGTAAAGATGTATGTGGTTAAGTGTAAGACAAGGCGGTACTCCTTAACTTCACCACTAAAAATCAAACAATAAATAAATAAACAACGAAACCGAATCTTCTTCTATACTATAGTAAAACTCTAAAACCGTCGTCTCTGAACATTGATAATATTTGCCAAAAACTGATTTCGGGTGATGTAGGTAGTGTAACAGCATACGATAAGACTATTTTTTTTAAAGAAAACTTTGGCTGTTTGTCTGAATACGCTAATTTCCAATACTACTAGACGAATTTTCATGGCACAGCTCGGGGCAACATATGTACTTTATTTTATAAAAATCGGCTCAAGGAAAAAAATATATATTAATTTTAAATTTTAGGAGACTTCTGAGCTTAGTACAGATCGTAGAAAAGTTAAAAGGTGGAGTTTCATTAGTTGATTTTTAAAAGGCGTTCACAGAAGTTCCCGGACACGAATATAACTGCGCAATGCACCAAATAATCAATAGATAGCGCTGTTAGGTTTTTTACCTCAGTGACAGAAGTATTTTCAAAAGTTTACGTCAACGAAATAATTCAAGCGGATTTACGATTGCAAACTAACATTGAATTTATTTTGCTAGAATATACGGTTGTTAGTACTGATTTCGTTTTGTGTTTTGGATATTAAAAACTTAACGAAATTGCTGTATATAGCTTGCTTTGTGATTTGTGTGCCTACTTATTACATTTTGATAAGAAGTATGTCATGTTTGAAGATAGAAATATTTTAATTAGTGTTAAGGCTTCTGTTTTTTAAACAAATTAAGTTGTATCAGCGTTTCTGGAAAGTCATCAAAAATTAGGGTGGGAAATCCCATCTGTCACACGGCTCGTCTTAAATAACCCGCTTTAACGTGCAATGGAGTACACAATAACACGCTATACGCCATCTTGTCTAGGAAATGAGCAGCTGAGAGACGGCCCGTTGAACGGTTATCAGCAGCATGAGTGTGTCGGCAGCGTAACGAAATATGCAGCGCTGTAGCGTCGCTTCGATAACGCTTGCAAAATATTCTCCGCACGCCTGAGGATTGCACTTTTCTTTACAATATGATGAGTCTTCGCTTCCACTTATCCATTCAGCTGTAATGACGTTTCACTTAAAAATTACAATTTGGATGGAGTGAGAGAGGGAAGAAGATAAATTTACTCTACATTTTTTGGAAAAAAATATTCCTTACTCATATATATTTCTTACTGATTTAGAGACCGTTCTTCCTTACCATTAACGCGAAGTATTTGATTTCGCAGTACCGTGATCTTTAAATGTTTATAGAATTCCCTCTATGACACAATTTTTTTGAAAAAAAAAAAAAGATTTCACAAAGACCTAAACACCAATGATCCTGTAAAAAACACTTGGATGTACTTAAATAAAAAAACTACCGGATTTAACTTTTTTTTCTCACTATGAATAATCTTTTGATATTTTTTTTTTGTTTCTGCAATTTTTGCGAACTCTACCCTACATACAGATTCTACGTACGGTATTTTTTATTTCAAGCTTTGCGTCGTTCGTTTAATACGAATTTTATGTCATATTAATAAAATCTATTGAAATGTGTATGAGCGTAATAATGCACTATTAATATTAAACTTCAAAGAAAAAATCCAACATACATACATACATGCAGTTCCTGAGAATGTTCATTAAATTTTTTTCAACTATATAAATTCTTAAATGATATTTTTTAATTGCTTTTATTTTTAATAAGAAGATTATTACTTTTATAATCGTCACTCAAGCTACCAGATTTCTCCTTGAATAATTTAATACCCGCGCACGGTATTGAACTTTTATAAAAAAAAACGTGTTATTATTATTTTGAGTATGAGAATAATCCGACGCAAACACATTCAGGTGACGTCTCTTTGAGGTTCGTTATTGCTCTCTTCGGTGGCGAACACGCCTTCCCACTCGCTCAGGGGCGTCGGATGCGAGCATGGAGCCAGGGCTCGGGCCGAGGTCACGGGGTCACGAGCAGAGGTAAAGGTCACCAAGTCGCTTTCGGGGAGAACGCGTCAGCCAGCGGGCAAGTGTCGTTCGGGCGAGTGTTGTTGGGGCGATTGTCGAGAGAGCGAGTGTCGTGCGAACGAGTGAGGTGCGGGCGATTGTCGAGCGAGCGGGTGTCGTGCGGCGAGTGTCGTGCGGGTGAGCGTCATGCGGGCGAGTGTCGTGCGGGCGAGTGTCGTGTGGGCGGGGGTCGTGCGGCGAGTGTCGTGCGGGCGAGTGTCGTGCGGGCGAGCGTCGTGCGGGCGAGCGTCATGCGGGCGAGCGTCGTGCGGGCGAGCGTCGTGCGGGCGAGTGTCGTGCGGGCGAGTGTCGTGCAGCGAGCGTCGTGCGGGCGGGTGTCGTGCGGGCGAGTGTCGTGCGGGCGAGTGTCGTGCGGGCGAGTGTCGTGCGGGCGAGTGTCGTGCAGCGAGCGTCGTGCGGGCGGGTGTCGTGCGGGCGAGTGTCGTGCGGGCGAGTGTCATGCGGGCGGGTGTCGTGCGGGCGAGTGTCGTGCGGGCGAGTGTCGTGCGGGCGAGTGTCGTCGTGCGGGCGAGTGTCATGCGGGCGAGTGTCGTGCAGCGAGCGTCGTGCAGCGGGTGTCGTCGTGCGGGCGGGTGTCGTCGTGCGGGCGGGTGTCGTCGTGCGGGCGGGTGTCGTGCAGCGAGCGTCGTGCAGCGGGTGTCGTCGTGCGGGCGGGTGTCGTGCGGGCGAGTGTCGTGCGGCGAGTGTCGTGCGGGCGAGTGTCGTGCGGGCGAGTGTCATGCGGGCGGGTGTCGAGCGGGCTAGTGTCGTCGTGCGGGCGAGTGTCGTCGTGCGGGCGAGTGTCATGCGGGCGGGTGTCGTGCGGGCGGGTGTCGTGCGGGCGAGTGTCGTCGTGCGGGCGAGTGTCATGCGGGCGGGTGTCGTGCAGCGAGCGTCATCGTGCGGGCGAGTGTCATGCGGGCGGGTGTCGTGCAGCGAGCGTCGTGCAGCGGGTGTCGTCGTGCGGGCGGGTGTCGTGCAGCGAGCGTCGTGCAGAGGGTGTCGTCGTGCGGGCGGGTGTCGTGCGGGCGAGTGTCGTGCAGCTAGTGTCGTGCGGGCGGGTGTCGTGCGGCGGGTGTCGTGCGGCGAGTGTCGTGCGGGCGAGTGTCGTTCAGCGAGCGTCGTGCGGGCGGGTGTCGTGCGGGTGGGTGTCGTGCGGGCGGGTGTCGTGCGGGCAAGTGTCGTCGTGCGGGCGGGTGTCGTGCGGGCGGGTGTCGTGCAGCGAGCGTCGTGCAGCGGGTGTCGTCGTGCGGGCGGGTGTCGTGCGGGTGAGTGTCGTGCAGCGAGTGTCGTGCGGGCGGGTGTCGTGCGGCGGGTGTCGTGCGGCGGGTGTCGTGCGGCGGGTGTCGTGCGGGCGATCGTCATGCGGGCGAGTGTCGTACGGGCGGGTGTCGTGCGGGCGGTGGCATACGCATGGGCCGTGAAAATAAACTCCGGACTCGCATGGCCGACGTCAATGACCATGAAAAAATTATAGCTCGACGTTGAAGAAAATAATAAGGAAAAATCACTGTGAATAAAGAATTTCTCAAACTAAAGCTTTGCTCAGATATAAGTAATGTTTTTTATGGTATAATTAAAAAGTTTACGCATGCAGAAAAAAAAATTAAGAATTGTAATTATTGGAATTAGAATATTAAAGTTAAATTTAATGTTGGTATAGTGACCAGTTATTGGCCTCTCATTTACAATGAAGAGCCCCAATCCCAACAAAAAAAAAAAGGATACAATAAAGACTTAATCCAAATCACCCATCGGTGGGCATGGTTTCTACCCAAATTTTATAATAGCTTCGGTTGCCCAAAATCATCCCAAGAAAAGACTACGGTAATTCCTTGATCAGGGCCATTGCCGATTGCTTCCACGATATTTCTGACTTTTCGTGATCAGTTTGCTTTTTCAGTTCTTATGGCATCTCAGTGTACGGGACGGAAAAATAAATAAACCAAACAGTAAAAAATTCAATTGCTTGTATAATAAAACTTTTAGTGATACGTAAAGATTAATTAGATATACTTGTTTATAATTTAATTAAAACAAGCAGTTACACTTCATTAATGCCCTAGTACATAGTGTTAAATAATATTTTTGCAAATTTGGCAAATGAAAAAAAACTTTAGAATTAAATAATGTTTTTTTTTTCACGATTAGTCATACTGAGAGTCTAAAGAGAAAGTTTATTGTGAAATAGATTGTTTTTTTTTGTTATAAAAATTATTTGTATGTCCATCTCAGTGCAAATGAAAGTTATTTACAAGAACAGGAGAAAACTAATTTAGGAACACAAATTTATTTGGCTAAGAAATGATTGTAACCTGCGAGTTGTAACCAAACGCAGTGGACGCAGTAACGCTGCGATTGAGAGCCGCGTGGCGCTAGGCTGCGCAGGATTGGCTATCCACAGGGCCGGACCCTGGCTGGCTCCTCCCACTGCGTCCGCACTGCGTCGTGAGTGGCCGCCTCGGGTGGGCTGTCGACGAGTCGCCGGGCGCAACTGAAACAAACAACAAGCCAGAGAACGTGCAGTCGGCCAACCGTCGTGCCTTTATCAGAAACTAGAGACCGGCATAATAATTCGCGGATTTATTTCAAGATAGGCTAGAATGCAAACTAGTTTACTTTCATGCTGCTTCAGTGATTGGACCACAGTTTACCTAAATGACTCTGAGCCAATGGAAGACCCTCAATAAAAAGAAGTATCGAATCACAAGCATCCCAGTTAAATAGGTATTACAAGTCAGTAGCCAATGAGCAGGCGTAATTTACCCGCGTACATAGAGAATCGTGGAGTCTATCCTAGAGGTAATTGAAACCACAAATTTTTCCAGTCCCTATCAGAAACACAACCTCGAGCTGGTTAAAACCACGGCCCTGGTTTCAGTCATATTCTGAGGTGCAACATAACGATTTACGCAAAATAATATTTTTCTTTAAATATCTATACTGTTGAGGCGTCTAGGGCTATGCCACCTAGGTAAGTCAGAGGCAACCATCTGAAAATACGTTTAAAGCACCGTCGCAACAAAATGCGATGAAAGGAAAGGTAATTAAAATACCAGGTGTTAAACCAAAATAAATTTACTTAACTTTTCCATAAAAATATTAATAGCACGGTAATGATTCTGTTTATGGGAATAATCCTACACCTGCATTAACCATAAAAACACTAGCTTTATAAACAAATACTTAAATTAAATGCCAAAAAGATAGTTGTTAAATAAACTGACTACACTAACTATGAAAATGCGTATAACAGAAATAATATTTGGCATGAGAAAGAGGTTTCATAATTTAATACTATGTCTCAAATGATTAATTAAAATTTAAAACACAGTAAGTTATTACAACCTGGGTACTGACTAAGAAAAAATTAATAAAACAATATAAACGGAAAATATTAAGGGGTAATTCACGCTTCACTGTACGTTCATTAATTGGTTTATTTAGACCTGTGTACATTTAAGTATTCAGGCCAGGTTTCATTCTTCTCGTGTTTCTTAGGCAGTCGGTGAAATTGGCGGCGGAATCTCTACTTCATTTTTTTTTATCTCTCTTTATCTCTTTCACGAATTTGTGGTTCTTAATTTGCATGCTTCTTCCGTCGCCCCCTCTCTTAGAAAGCTCCCAAATTGTTCAATTTATGTCTGCATAATTAAGCATGTGGCTGGCCTCTTTGCTTCTCTCCCCCCTCAAATCCACCCACTCCAAATTCCTTTTTTTTTTTTTACACTCCCTCCCCCTAACGCCTCAATTTGAAGATTGCATTAGCAGGGCGCACACGCAAGGGTACTTCACCCCTCCCCCCATACCGCAATCCACAGGCGAGGTTCGGCCGAAGGAAGTCATGCGATCGGCCCGTTTGTTACACTTAAATTAATGAGTTTCTGAACTCCGAACTCTGACGGTGGGGCTGTTAATTTATTTTAAAAATGGCAGTGGACTTAGTAACCACCGTTCTCCCTCCACTGCTTTACAGTTGTTTGTTTTCTCTTTTTAAAAAAAATACATTTACTCTATATTAGAACTCTTGTTTGCGACAAAATTAAAACTTTGCAGGGTTTCGTTTTTTTAAAGAATCATTTTGACAGAAATGAGGGAACTGCTTGTAATAAATAACAAGAAGGCGGTATTTGTCAAGAGGAATGTGCGCCATCAGTTTATAAATTTAAAAATAATGTAAAGTTAAGAGCGGGAATAAAATAAATCTTTTTTAACAATTTTATTTCCTGAATAACCAGGCATATTAAGTACCTACTTTTTACGGCGAAAAGTTGATATCTTTTTCTTTTGCCCCATAAGGGACTAAATGTTTCAAATAAAATAATAAGATTTAAGAAGATGAAACAATCATATATATAGTTACACTTATCACTGACTCTGTAACGCAAAAGATATATGTATACCTTGGAGACAGAATCATGAAGCACAAACATTAGCCTACTCCATAGAGATGTGTATAAAATAGAAAATGGAAGTATAACAATAGAGTAACTTTTTAAATACAGCTACATAAGTGCAACACGCCTTAGTTATTAAATTAAAGTGTTTGTTGTAGCCATCATTTTTCAATAGGCGCCTTAGGCGCCTTAAGAATAATCATGCATATAAATAGTAAAAAGGCTTAAATCTCAGAAAGTTTAGCTCTAAACGTAGAACGGTGAAAAAGTTTTCCTATTTTGGAAATTAAGGTCTGCGTCACTGGAAATATTTTGATATTTTGAATTTTGTACTTATGCCCTTTTGAAAATCTTGGTTCTTATTATTTTTTAATATTCACGATAACTTAAAGTTTATAATCTTATTTAAAAAACGTTATTAGTTTTGTCTGTTATGTATATAAATGATTGAATAACTATAAGTATTTTTGGTAGATTTGCTTTTTTGTAGATACGTACTTTTGAAATTTTATATTGTATTCTTATTTCCTGGTCATTTAATTTGTTACTGCTAAAAGTATTAATAAATAGCACAGATAAAAGTTATATATTTATATAAATGTACATTTTAATCAAATATTTTTTATGATTTCATATTTATAAAAGAAATAATTTTTATTTGCACGATATTAGAATAATTTGCTTTTTATTAAACACTCCCTGTATATTAATTTAAAGTTATTGCTTTATTTATCATTTTTAAACGGGCGCCTTAGACGCCCTACAACCTCCTAGTTTTAAAATAAAGAGCGCGTGTAACTCAGTACACGTTATAGAAGTGAAAAAGTGAAACTTCTTTGGCAGTTGAAACCTCGACTTAAGTGCTCTCTTTATATCTCTTTGGCGCAGAAACGTTTCACAACAATTTCTCACGAAAACGTTGCATTAAAATTCTGCTTGAAATTTTACCCGTGCCCAAGAATTTTCACATAATAAAGAACAAATAAATTTCAAATGAATTTATTTAAAGTTATATTTATGAGTATCAGTAAAAGATTCTAAAACAAATTGTTCCTGTAGGTACAGGTAAGGGAAATAACTATGTAAAATAATCTTATGTAATTCCAGTGCTTTGTTTTAAGGGCGGTTTTCCAAGACGTTCGGGTAAGGCAGAGGATAAAGACTGCCATTTTGGGCCACAGCCATAACCTAACTCGTGGTTCGTATTCCGGAATATGTCCTGTTCGAATCTCACCAAGGCGACAGATCGGCAATATATTTTAATAAACAGCTCTTTGAGCAATGCTATGAACAATTTCATATCTCAGAACAAGCACGTCGCTTTACGTACCTCTACACAACATTTATTTGTTTAGAAAACAAAACTTAGAGCGTCTGAATTACACCTGATGATTATTTATTTATTTATTTATTTATTTATTTATTTATTTATTTAATTTATAGAAGAGTACAAGATTGACTTGGTGACCAGGGAGAAACGAAACATTATTTTAGCTGCGCGTCGTCATACAAGACCATTACGTTTTGTGCATATTACTATTAATTGAGATATACTTAATTTAATTCATCAATCTTCAGACGAATCATTTTTAAGAAATCCCAATATCACATGAAAACCTCAATAGGGTTGCACCATATTGAAAATAAAGTGTAAATACAAAAAACATCACAAAAAGTGGTTACGTGTACTCAAACACACACGCTAGAAGTTAGACTTTTTAAATTAATACACTAAATAGAAATATTTCTTACAAAATTAACATCAAACATTTTAATATTCTTACCAAGATTATGTAACACAATGTTTGATGTGTAAACATCTTATCTCTTGGTATACTGCATTTGGCAGAAGTAATTTTGTTAAAATTGAAATAAAGCCGATGAACGGAAGTATTACAATAAGAATGCGGACTTACGTGTAGCAATATAAACCCGTATATAGTTACTTTCGTTAACATAAGGTACATGCCAAACATATTGACGTGCAACATGAAAGTATATGATAGTAAAATTACCCTAGAATATATTTGGTAAACTAAAATAATCATAATAAAAACCAATCCAAAGTTTTAATAAACGTAAACAACTGGCATTGTAATGTTTATAAAACACATTCTCCTTCTTTCTTGCAGCAGACGGTAGAGCGTGCTTGGTAACCTCATGGGGCATGGTTCAAGTCTCGTCAGGCTTAATATTTATTTATTTTGACTAATATATTATATGATAAAAATGTTGAATCAGCTCAATAAATTTAAGGTTTGTTTGTAGAAAGTATTTACGGATTGACTTCAGTCGTATAACCAAAAACCATTACCTATACTTACACTACTAAGTGTTATACGTTTTAAAAAGTTTCAGGTAAATATTTTAGTAATGCCATAGAAGTATGTATAACTTCAAACGTGTGCGGAATCTTTATAGTATTACTGTTCAGTGGAATTATTACAATATGGGTAAGATTTTAATAAAAGGTCCAAAGTTGGGTTTATATAGGAGCCGTTTATAATAGTTTCAAATGTACAGTTGCTTAGTGCTGCTCTGCTATCTGAGTTTGATTGTGGCAAGCGACGTTTACGATTCAGGCAGCGAATTCCAGCTGCGAGTGCAGAAAGAATGTGCGTGATTCGCATCCAGAAATTTTGATATTTTTAAAGCGACTATTTTATTTATCAGTTTATTTATCACGCTCGGCATTATTTTGAAGAATTTTACGTTAAAAACTTTGTCTGAGTTTCGTACTGTAAGTTTATTTGCAACACGAACGACATGAGAACACATAAGTTTGCTAGTTACCGAGGTTAGATGATTACACATCACTGGCGAGTACTGAAATAACTCTTTACATTATTTTTATCACTGAAAATTATTACACAGTACAATGACTATAGAAATTATTACATATAATTAAATTATTTGAATTGTGTTTATATGATTGATAGTTATTATGAATAAACAATTAGGGCAATCGTATTAAATAATCAAACAAACGGATTAAAATATGTTTTAAAGTTGTTAGAACAATTTATTAACAAAAAAACATTTAATAATGTATTTTGCATAATTTATAATATTTATATTGCAAAATTAGACTGTTTTAAAAGTAGAAAAATATCGAAGTGATTTCGAACCTGGTACACAAAAGTACAGTTGGTCTCGAGTATCACGTATACTTGAAAAATCTGTCACTGTGACTAGACTATTGTTTGTTGAAAATATGTAACGATAATTTTCTCAAATATTCTTTAGGTTATTATTGTTTCTAGGTATGGTTTTTAAAGTTCCCAAAATGTATTACAGAGTAGTTTCGCTATCATAAGGATTAATTTGGAACACCGATTCGCTTGGTACGTTCCCCGAGGTTCACAAAAGTGAATATACACGAGTTAATGCCGAAGCACGCGGGTTCGCCATTTGTAAAATAAAAAAATCACCAAAACGTGAGCGCTGCGAATGCGCAGAAATTTAGGCGCAGATCGGTTAAGGATAGGACACCACAATACCTTTTCCAAATTGAAGGTACTGTCCATAGCCTATCTAAGGGTTTGGAAGTTGTAATTTGCTCATGGAATTATGTTAGGTTAAAGTTGTACTATATTCAACAGCCAAGCCCTTATTTCTGTGTCTTGAAATATCTTCCTAAGTAGTTTTTTTTTAATTTCTCGCTTCGCTTTAAATCGCATCCATTGTGCTTTACGCAGGGCCATACAAACTTTGTTCTTCACAATAAATGTCCTTGGATTTTCATTTTCCCTCGTTTTTCGGCACGGCAAGGGGTACTTTAGCATTCGCTCCTTGCTCTTGGTAGTCATAAAATCTCGGTGAAAGTTGAATTACCACCAGCCACGTTGAATAGCGAGGTTCGGACGAGAGACCCGCATTTAATTAACCCCATCGCCATCCCCGTACTGCGAAACATGACTGTTCAAACCATGTTTAATTGTCTGTACCTGCACTGTTCGTGATTACCGTCGAAAATCCTGCACAATCACGAGAGAAAATTAAGCGTTTCCTTCCGACTGCGATGATTACCAGAGCCGTTTGACTGCTAGTGCGGGAGGGAAGGGTATGGCCTGTTATTAAGCGAACGGCTTAAGGCTGAACTTCACACGCCAGGCTGGTTGTCACTGCTGTAATTTAAGGGGTTTCCTGTAAATTTACATGACCGTGCTCTCGCAAATTTTGTTTCGTTTCAAAATTCCTCAACAGATATATATCTTATCAAATTTCTGTTAAACTTCATGCAATAATGGTTCAAAACTGTATCACTTGTGTCATTCTACACCTTTAATATAACGTTCAGAAAATATATGGTCAATAAATTAATCCAACAATAAAAGAAACACAACTGTAGGAATGAATCTCAATTTAATAGCAATGGCAAGAAAATGAAATAACTAATTTGGCGTGTTTGACCGCCAGTATGCATGGTAGCTGAACTCTCAGTTTCCATGCGTGTACACACACTTGCTTGAACGTCTCAAGCGGCCTTCCTCACTTAAACTGTTTTGAGAGTTTCAACAGAAATGTTTGTAATTTTTTTTCTTTTTCACACAAACAATTCTGAATAGACTGAAATAAATATCAACTTCAAAATAGTATGTAAGTTTAATTTATTTAAGAAATAAAACCTAGAAATTTTCGTTTGTAAATAACCCATTTTTATTTTCCACAGTTATTTATTCAAAAGCATTAAACAAAAAATCAATTACCTTAATATATATATGGTAATTTTAAATGATTCATAAAATTTATATCGCAGTTGATAATAATAAATTTCACTAATAAAACATAATGTGAAAACGTTTTATTCGACGTGATACTTTTTGTCACTTATAGGTCACGTGTTCATACCTTCGCAAGAATAAGCCAAAGATAGCTGCGTTCGCACGCTCGCACGCTAAGTAGATGTTGTGAGTCCAGCTTTAAAAAAAAATTAATGGATTAAATTTCAAAGTCTTGTTGACAACGAAGTCATTAGGAACGATGAGGGTTGCTGGAATAAGAATGGAGCATTGACGAATCGAATTTTTTGGGGGGAAACGAGAGTACCTCAAGAAAACTGGCTCGTGGTAATGTCCGCCACATTTCATATTGACGAAAAATCCGGATTTGAACCTCTGTAATATTTCGACCCCGGAACACGCTAGTCGTAGACAATTTATTTTAATCAATGACTGAACAAGCCCCCCCCCCCCCCCCCACCACCCCTTTTTTCCCCACGTCCGAAACTTATTACTTTAATTTGATATCGTTTAAAGACATCCATATATTTTTGTGATGTGTTAAAAGTAGGGTTATGTAATTTTCGAAAAAATTGTTCCAGACCATCTATGTGTTAAAACTTTGTAGCATTGTCTGTGTTTCGTGGTTGGCTGGGTTTATTTCAGGTATTGGTCTATTATCAGCACAACAATCACAGCCATAAGGTACAGAAGCTAACGCGTCCTTAATGGCCCGGCCAAACCGGGTAATCAATGGCTTCTCTTGCAGACGTTTGATTATAACAAAGGAAAAATCGCTAGCTCAGGCATGCGTTATTGATGTCTAATGAGCGATCAGATATTTACTTCGAATAAAATACACGCCCTTAGTTATAAGTAGAGACCGGAAAATTTCGCGAATTCATTTCGCGATAGGCTAAAACACAAATAGTTATACCTCAGTGTTGCCTCTGCTATTGGCTCACAATTCACCTGGATGACTCTGGGTCAATGAGAAACACCCAACCAAAGCTTTATCGAATCACAGGCTGCTACGTTGGGACGTCTCGCAAGACAGCAGCCAATGAGTGGGTGGCATTTGACCGAGTGTACGTAGAACTATGGAGTTCATCCTACAGGTCATTGAACCCGCGAATTTTTCCGTACCCTAGTTATAAGATACCAATTTACACCCATTCTTTATTCGGGCCTCGGGATTCGAAAGATGAAGGTCAATTAAACACAAAGTGGGTTCCTTCACTTAAAATTGTTTGCCACAAAACGGCTGGTACTTGAAAGAGAGGACGAAAAAAATAACCCTGTTTCTAGTGTACGTTCAAAGCGCTATGCTCCATACTGAGAGCTAGATAAGGTTGCTGTGCTCACAAGCATTATTAACCTAAGGCTACCATCAGCGAAAAAAAAAATAGCGAGAGAAGCTCACATTTCCGCCTCAAACGAGGTTAACGTTTACGACTGCAATTCAGTGACGGTACAGTCTGTGCAATTGTGCAATCCCTGTTATCGTACCTGTAGTTTAGAGATTTCGGATCAACGGAATATACCCATCCGCGAAGGGTGACGTTTTTCGTCATTCCTTTTTCGTTTCTTTACGTATAATACGTACCTCGTACCTTTCCCATAAAGCAGCCTGTGTTCATTAAACATAATGTTTAAATGCTACCAAATACAGGACATTTATTCAGGTAATTTGTACTTAATACAAAACAAGGAACAGTCGACAATGATGTTTTTATTTTATCTTGCATGTAATTAAAGCAAAGTTACGATTAGATATCGAGAAAACGTGTTAAATAATCTTCTTAGAGCTCTTAGTTAAACAAAACTTCTAAACAGAAAAAACAAATGTTTTGTAAGATCAATTGTTCGTTCTGGTTTCTATTACGAAAACTATACACACGATAATCTAGTAATAAAAAATAAAATCAAAGACAAATAAATACATTTAGGCCCACAACTTAGCATAGATTATTCGAATAATAATTTCTCATTACATTTAGAGAACTTTTATCTAGAAGTAAGTTCCTAAAGTCTTTTGGCTAAACATCATTTTGAAATAAATTGCTTTTAAAAATATTTAATAACACTTTGTAAAAATAATAAAAAAAAATTTCATATAAGCAGAGAGGATTTGGCCAAAAAGAAACGACCGACGCAGTTTGGTGAAGCTAGTACTCGACTCACAATCAGGCTGAAGATCGAAACGCTAACGCGAAACTTGTGAGCAGGTCTGTTACAAGATTGAAACCCACAAAAAACGTCATTTCCTCGGCTATGTGCAGTGCTGATGGGAGGCTGTCTTCAATTATTCGCGTGACGCAGGCTGGACTGGACTCTCGGTGCACTGGAACTGAACAAGTTCCGACCCGCGCTTCTCGTGCCGTTCCAGCACAGAAAGGAACAACGGCGCTTTGTTGGCGCCGCAGAAACGCGAAGCCACAAGGCCTCCGGGAGCCATATACCGCGCCCGCACACTCTGCGAGCAAATTTACATTACACTAGCGCATTTGACCTGGATTAGCGTGTGTTCATAGATTACTTATCCCCGAATGACGCATAACGGGCAACGGGCAAATTGTGTGCCTTAACGAGCAAACAAGGTTTCAAATTCGTAGCACAATATTGTTGTAGCTCGCATCATAAAATATTTATTGAATATTATACGATGTGTTAAAAGCAAAAACCCTTTCAAAAATATTAATATATATATATATATATATATATATATATATATATACTGTGATGAATATATATTTTTTCTAATTACCTACCATTTGATGGTGAAGTATAGAACAAATACTTTTGATGCATGTACTTTAAATATTTTGTATTGGAATTTTCATAAAACCAAAAATATCTGTTAAAAGAAATTTTCACTGTCTCAATTTATGTAAGTTGAAATAAAGGCTATGGGTCTATGTTTTATTAAATAACCAACCCAATGGAATGAGTTATATTTTAAAGTCATTGAGGACTTTCTTCCTGTGGATGGCGTTATTTTTAAGGCTCCCAAAGTGACAATATCAAGGAGATAGGTTGATCAATGGATAAACTATATTTATTAATAATATATTTGAAAATTTAAAATATTGTTTTTAAAAATGCATAACCATGAAAACATGAAATAACTATGACTTAAAATAATCACTTCAGTATCGGTTGGGTCAAACAATGAGTGATCTCATTTCGTTTCCAATTGACGCAGGCGGTTCACTCGCGAAGCGGACTTTCTCGGGGATCGTTGCGCATGTGTGGCGGTGTCTTGTAGACCGCGTGACGCACGCCCGGTGGGTCGTCCCAGGCCTGCGAGGGGCGCACCACTGCCGTCGGCCGGGCTGACGTCACTGCAAGCGCCGCGCTCGTAGCGCTCCCGGCCAGTCGCTTCGTGACGTCACCGGAGCAACTCGGCACCACACTCTTTAGAAATACAGAAAAGCAACAGCATTCAAAATACATAAAAAAAATTGGTTATCTGTAAAGTCGGTTTACGGACGATAGTTTAACGTGACAATGTCATAACAAAACATTGATGAAATGATTGCATACTTTTATGAATAAAATGGAATAATTTTTATTTTAATAATAAAAGAATAAATACTTGAAATTATACTAGTAATCATATTTTCAAAATGCAAGAATAATTAACCTTTATTGCCGAAAATGTTGTAATAAGCAATGAAAACCACATTAACTTTTCACTTCACTTTATGAACTGTCAACGAAACAGTTCACGTGTAGATGACTTGTAATTAATTTTAAAAACTGGCGTTTAGCTATAAAGTTTAAATATAATTATATACAAGTTTTCATATAAATAATCTGTATTCAAATATCTATCATCAATTATATGAATCACCATTATTTTTTTGTCAATTGTAACATAACCTATTATTACTGCATTCGCCGACAGCGTAACGGAACACAGCGTAACGGAACAATGAGCGTAACGGGACACAGCGTAACGGAACAATGAGCGTAACGGGACATAGCGTAACGGAACAATGTGCGAACGGAACACTTTTTCGTGCGTGCAGCCGGCGTTCATCGATTTATTAGACGTTGTCACGTCAAAAAGATTAAGTAATATTTAAGAGTTAAATGTTATATATAATAAATTCATGGATATCAATATAAACATCTTTCACAAAATACCTTCATAATTATCATTATAAACAAACTAAAATTAATATTTTTTTTCATAAAGAATACTTATTGCAATTCAGTAATATGATAAAATGTATAAAACATTGTTTCATTTAAGAATTTTAAACCATGCAACATTAATTTCTGTAGCTTTGAAACAACTCGCTCTATCGCGGCGCTACTGAGATTAAGGGATATCATAGCGGAGAGTAATGCTAGTTTTGTTACGTATTTTAAAACCTGTGATGACTTTTTGCTATGACAATTTAAGAATACCAAATATACTCCAAGGTTGTAGCACCATCACAATTTTTGTCTCATCATTTCATTTGGTACGTGTTCTAATGTTCAAAAGTGAATAAATACGGGTTTATTTTGTCAAACGTGGGTCCGCCATCTTGACGAATTTAGTTTTTGGGCATAGCAGTACGGTTTTAGCTAAAACTTGGGTAAGTATGACAATTTTTATACCCAGATCCAGACCCTTTTTAATGGTGCTATAGTGTTGCCTACACGAAGGCAGGTGCGCAGAAATAAAGGCATAAAAACTGCTAAGGAAAGGCGTGTTATGTGGTGCTGGCTTTATAAAATACTATGAAATTGTGACCCGCAAGGACTACATACAGGTTGTCCAAAACAGAATGTCCCAGTCTCAATGGTAAATTATCACAAATTAATTTAGACTATTCAACAAATCATACATCAAAATTAAGGTCAACTAACCTAGTTTTATTACAGATGTTCAATACGTGTATCTTTTATTTATACGGCACCCATCCCACCTAAAGTCTAATTCTTCCCACACTTTGGTTATCAAGTCCGGAGTAATGGAAGCAATAGCCTCTTCAAATCCGTGTCTGAACTCTGGCAAATATTAGATAGCGGCGGAACGTAAACACGATATTTTATAAGGCCCCAAAAGGGAAAAAAAAAATAAATCGCATGGCTTTATATGTCAGGTGAACGTGGAAACCAGCGAAAAAGAGCTCTGTCATCTCGACCGTTACAACCCATACGACGGTCAATGACTTCGACAGTTAAACTTTAAAATAAACGGACGTTCGAACATAAAATAAATATCCACTCTTAACCAATTGCGGAACACACCGAACACTGTACGCACAGGAGACGCCATTTTGCGAGACAACGACAAGGTAATATTGGCGCATGCGCTCATTCAGTTACTCTATGATTGTGAGCCTTGAACCAAAACCGTACCACGTTTACAGTTGCTAATATTAAAATTTCTAACTGGGACATCCCTTTATGAACATTGTGTATATATTGCACTCCGGAATCTGCAGAAAGTTAAACGCTATTCATAGGCACGCGTCGCTCAGAGATGTTGAGCAGTTTTGAAGGGGCGAAGCCGTGCCCAGTGCCGCGTGTCGGCTGCTCGCATGCACCAGAGGGCGTGCCCTGAGCCGTGTGTTCGGCTCCCTCGGGCCTGCTATTCCGGGCCCGGCGGCGCGGCGCAAATGGGGCGCCCAGGGAATTCTCTTAGTCAGCATTCCGCGGCGCAGGAGCCGGCTCCGTCTCGAGCCACGAGTGAGGAGTCGACGGCAGCTTTGTCCGCGCCGCCAGGCCCGGAGGAGGTGCTGGGGGAGGGGAGGGGGGAGCACGTGTCACAATGGGGGACTGCTTCCTCCAGCCGCAGCTGCTCCCGTCCATTGACTTGGAAATGGTCGGGAATCTCTCCTTCCCGCCGTCGCGAACGCCAGTCGAACCTTGGAGACACTCTCCTCCCCCTCCCCGCAATTCCTTCCGGGGCCCAACTTCGGCCTCTTCGGGAATCGCTTTGCGCGCTCCAACCCTGCCCCTGTGGCCTCCCTCGAGAAGCCAGCCGTCGTCTTACATTAGTGCCTTCCCCCTCTCGAGTGCGCGCGGGAGTGGTTGGCCCGAACAAAAGGCGCGCGACAACGTCGCTATCAGCCACACGACGACGACTCCGGCTCGCTCAGGCGGCCGTGGCTGCTGAGGCGTCCCCCGCCGTGTTGCCATCACGACTCATCGACAGTCGAGGACTTGTTCGCACTCCGCTCTCACCTGCCGCGAGACGCGTGGAAAATCATTTTTTTTTTTTTTTTTTTTAACGTTACTTTAGCTATGAGCGACCTACGGCAATTGAACACATCTGTAATGTACAAGGGAGTTTCGTTTTATTTCTATTCTAGTTTTGAACTACAAACATCTGTGAGAGTGTTCATAATGTAAACTAAATATTTCTGCGTTACCTTGGAATTTGTGTGTGTGATTGTGTGTGTGGTTGTTTATGTAAAGTTTCTTGCTTACTATGCTCCTTTTTTTCCAACTCATCAATGGCAATTGAAATTTTTGGGATAGTACTCTAACACAGCATCTGACAAAATAATATTCAGTTAATTTGCATTTGAGGTTTTCAATGGGGGTCTTTGCGCTTAAAAAATATGACTACATACTATACACGAGATTAAACATATGTTTTTATTATGTAGCCTATAATTATCGAGATTGGAAGCCAAATCCCATAACCTAGATTTTTTTTTGCCTAATAAACACCATCAAAGAGTCATTGTTTTGCTCATTTTAAAGTCCATACACACACACACACACACACTCTCTCTCTCTCTCTCTCTCTCTCTCTCTCTCTCTCTCTATTTCTCTCTCAACACCTAACACGTCGTTACAGAGTTCAGTCTGCTAGAGACTTTGCAAACGCAAAGGGGTTTTAAAGAGGTTTTAGGGGAAAAAAAAGTTCATTCCAATTAACCAACAGTATTGATTGCCCTCAAGAAAATATCTTCCAGATATTCTTGTAAACGTAATGAGGAAACAAACATATTCCATAATACGATTTTTGTAATTTTCAGCGCATTATTTTTATACAGAAATAAAATTCGCCTGGCTTTTATTCAATTATTTCATACTTAGCAAGACTTTTACATCTTCGTTTTTTATCTTGTTTTTAACATAAAATTCCACCTCGCACAGACAGTAAGTCAAATCACGTCTCTTGAAGGGAATAAAAGCGCATAAAATAACAAGCACTACCCACATATTTACTTCCTTTTGCGTCTCGACATGCGGGTTGGTTGATTTCGCGTTCCATGAAATAAACCTCTCCAAAACCGACAGGGACTTTAGTAAATTCTATGCCAGAAAGTTTTTTTTTTATTTTGTATTGGTGGTTTTCCTCTTTTCATCTCTTCAACGCTTTGAAAATACTTTCAACATTCCGGTTTGTCAACGAACCCTCGTAGGCGGCTGTTATTTCCGTATCCGATCTTAGGAGCTCAGATGTTCGGTTTTATTCAATACAAATGTTTCAATTAAACCAAAGTAAGCCTTCGTATGATAGAAACATGACTAATTTTGTTGAACTAAAAACCAACTCGAAATAACTATTATATTCCAAAATGATTTGTGTTATACAAATGTGTGTTACTAAACAATTAGGCAACAAAAATTGGCCAATTTTTAAGTATTAATCTTTTATTTTGCGGATAACCAATAAAGTTATATATTATAATTACCTAATGTTCATTGCTTTAATCAGTTCACGTCATACTAAAGATCTACGTTTTTAAAGTACATATTTTATTTTATTGGGATAATTGCTCTTTTGAAATGTTGTTGTTGACAGATCTTAAAAACGGTATATATGTATTAACAAAATGTATTACCTAAATGAGTGAAATGGGATTAGGTTTTAAAATTAATGGCTGAAACATTTTCTGAATCCACTGACACTAGAAAAGTGAAATTCGTAAATTATATATTTAATTTAAAGTATGGATGTTATATGATTCGCCTAAGTTACAACCTAAAGGGATTAAAACTTTGTACTAAAGCTAATCGTTTCACAGTCTCGTCTAATGGTTTTTATTTGTAATACAGCAAAAATAATTTTTAAATAATGTATTTAAAATTAAAAAAAAAAAGCTTTATTGTAATGTTCTACAAAGTTCAACCTATTACGGCGTGAACAATAATTCCGGTTTAGTAAAAATTAGGTAGACTAAGAAAAATTCTACATGTTTTATCTGACATTGCAGCATACAGGCAAAAATATATTTTAGTTATCATGGAGAAATTAAAAGAACTAATTTACGAACCAGTTTCAATATTTTGTTATAAAATTTAACTTGTATGTCATAAGTTTTGACAGTTTCAAATTTAGAGTCATGATGTTAAAATATTGGCCTGGTCACGAAATTATCTTGAGACGGTTCACACTATTACTTTTGATAAAAAAAGATAGTTTCTTTGCTTTGACCTGTGGGAAAATCTGTAACTTCAAGTAAGCTATCCGAAAAATTATTTGCCCTGCGTCGTCTATCCTAGCAAGTCTTACTCAGTTGGAATTTTCCCCAGAATACATTTGGCCGGATGAAATTGTGTCTACAATTCTAGTACGTGTTTTGAGTTGTTAGGTCACATTTGAAAGCAAAATGCTTAAGAATATCGGTTGCTTGAAACTTAACAAAACATTGTATAGAGAAGTGTAACATAAATTCTAAATAAAAATGCAAAACATCTGCCAAAATTTAAATGTATATGTATGTGTATATATACATATCTTCGTCATTTGAAATTAAAAATGGGTGTGTGTACTAATGTACGCGCGTTAGAAGTTATATTTAATTGGCGTAGCAAAAAACTAACTTTAATTTTGCATGCAAATAATTAATATGGATAAAATAATAAAAGGGGTTTAATGATAATATTAACACGATTGTTAAAATGTAAATTAAATTTAATTAAAAATATAATATATACTCAGTATTCAATAATAATATAAACAAGTGCATAAAATTAGTTATTTAATTTTACAAAAATCCAAATAAATTTTAATTAAAAATGAAAATCAATCAAAATTCTGAATATTTATATACTAATTTATTAATTTTATTTGTTTATTATATATCAATGTTATAAGTTACAATTTATCCTGTGAAAATTTCGTTGCATGATACCCGTTCATCGTAAAAATTCACTTTAATCAGAAGTATAACTTCAAAATATAAATAACATCAGTTTGACAGAGTTATGTAAATAAAAGTAAAATATTTATGAAATGCATAAGACGCCTAGTTTTGTGTCATCAACTATCTTGCTAATGACTTGAGAAGCCCAGCTTCGGGAGATAACAGAAGTTTTCTAATTTAGATTCTCCTGTGCGTAATAAAACTTTCATTTACTTAATGCAAGGCAAACACAAAAGTAGTTCTCATTCTCTTTCTTCGTTCCTCGGTATATGACTTTATGATTTTAAAAGTAGGTAGCACTTATAATTCTATGTCATGTATATATATTTATATTACTTTTTTATTATTTTAATTTTGTATGTTGGAAATATTCGAAAACATTATTTTGTTCCTTAATTAGCAGTGTTTTAAATACTTCTGAAATATAAAATTATTTTTAATGGATAATGTACATTCAGTCAATAAGAAAAGTGGATAAATATTTGCACGTATGATCGATTTAAATGCAAAGGGTTCTGAGTTGGCATTCAGGAAAAAATGAGGAGTCTTGCCTATTTAGAGTGCAGCTTTATTTAAAGTTCTAAGTGAAGAATGCCTTTGTTCATTCACTATTAACATACAAGCATAAATCAATGTGTTTATGAACTACACCTGAAAACCATTTTAATTCATGTCTGGAGATATGAAGTCTCTAATTTTGCTGGATATTTTATTTGAAGAGTGAAGGTTGGCTTGGAACTAACATCCTAATCACCCAAATGTATAATATGGCTCTCAAATCAGTGCAACAATAATACTTTACCATCAAGTGCAGAAATGACTCAAGTGGCGTATATTTTATGGGGTACATATACAAGCAAGATAAAATGTCGTATGAAAATTTGAGTCCCCATTAACACATATAACTATTTTTTTTTATCTAAGAGTCGTAAAGTTTACGATAATCAAATTGTTTGATTATTACGTCATCGTGCTAGCCAAATTAATCATGATGCAGTTTATAATACGATTTAATATACTACCACAGGAATATTTGAACTTATTTTTAGTTAATATAGTAAGCCAAGGCTGCATGAATAAACTATTGTTGTTCAAAATCTTTTTAATCTTTCACTCTTGAGCCCTTACCGTTCATGGATTCGAATTTTGCAGCCACATAGCCCGTGGTACTCTGATTTAAGAGTTCTAATCCCCACGTGATGCCACTGGGCTTTGTGAAGAGACGGTTAACATTCTGTGAGTTAGCTAATAACTCGCTCGCTTATTCACTAGCTGCTACCAACCCAACCTGATTAATGCCGCAGATTAATTAACTCGCCTCTCGCAGTCCTATGACATATTTACCTAAAAACTGGGTTAGATTTCTCGATACTCAGTTCATATATTTCCCGATGTACGTATAAAAACCACGAGAGTGCACCTGGCTAGTAGACTCATTCTATGTTTTTCGGTCGGCGAAGTTTCTAGGAAGAGTGGAAGGACAACAATTTTCTAAATCAAAATTAAATAATACGTAAAGGAATAACTAATAAAAAAATGACCATCCAATCATAAAAATTAGCCTACCGCAGAATGTCTACTGAGGGATTACGTGCAAGGCCAGGAGAAACACATTCTCTCACAAACGGATTTAGTTTCGAACAAGTAGCTGGCCAACTTGCCTATTGTCTCTTGGATTAGGCAGCCTTCACCACGGAAATTTAGGTTTGGTTGTCTAGCGCAAAATGGGCGAGATTGTCCTGAAAAAGGTTTGTCATTGCCTTATGCTATTTGGAGGTGAATGGACCGTAACAACATCCTGCCCTAAACATGTAGAATAAATTTTCCATAGGTGGAAAACGTACCGTTTCTAGTTTTTAGTTTCGAGAATATATTTTAAGTATTATTTTTTATTTTTTTCCTGGAAATGGTTATTATCTATGTATGTGTAAATTTTAAAAAAACCCTACGTTTGTAATCTTTAATTCAGAACATAATTTTACAATTTTATTTATTATTAAATGATAAGGTAAATTGCATCATAACAAGGATGTGATTCGGATGCACCCTAGTTCAACACCTATAAAATATTTTTAATTTAACGACACTTTTATTCCTATTTTTCTTTTTTAAATTTTTAATGTTTTTGTGTATCCATTTCTTTGAAAAAGAAATTTCTTAATATATCACAACCAATATATATAAATACAAAGTTAACATAATAAATGATAAGTTCCTCAGGATTTATTTTATTATGATACATGTTGAGAATTCATTTGTAAGGCTGATTTATGCTAGCTTGTTTCCCATCATACTCTTTATAGGTTTTAATTCCTAACCAAAATAAAATATTAATTTCTCTATTAATCAGCAGTCGTTACCAAATATGGTACACAGAGCGTAGTTAGGTTGTAAACTTGGTAAAGATAGCTGTCGTTAAAAAATGCACCCACCCGGCTGGGAATCGAACCCGGAACATGAAGCTCACCAGTTTGAAGGTCAAACTACTGAGCGGTTTCAGAGGTTTTTCTTAACTATTTTTTTCTCAATTGTGGCGAATTTGTGATCAAAAAAAATTAACAAATCTAAACCCATGCCTTGCCCGCGACTCGAACCCAGAACTTCTGGAACAAAACGCTGGCTCTTATACAACTCACCACGGAGGTCGGCAATAATTAGGTCAGATGAAGCATTGCATGCCCTAATATGGGCTCTAAATCACCGGCTTGGAGGCAGTCAGACTGACCGTAACACCAACACCAGGAGATGAGATGTACGTTCATGTCACATCCTTACTGCTGGTCGCCTTAAGGGGCCCGCCTCGTCAGGGATGTATCTGTGTCACTGGGGCGGGATGATAAGTGCGACGCTCGCCGGTGCTTCTACCGCGGTTTCGCCTCTAAGCGCAAAGCTGTGAACTGGCGCACAGTCTTCTCGTCGTGCGTAGGACAACTGTGAAATTTGAGCGGTGGCCGTAACATTATACGGCGGAGAAATGAAGGTAAAGGTGTAATGCAAATCCCTTAAGTGCTTTCAAGAATCTGTACCGGTTGTTTTACGCCTAATAATTACTCTGAAAACACGCCCTTCAGGAAACAATACTTATCGACCCTCAGCGAACTCTTAAATGCTTTTCGCGAACAGACCACACTCGGATGTCTTGAGTGGTTTTGAAATCGCGTTGTTTTCCTGCAGCTCTGCGCACCGTGTGTGTGCCCGTGTGGGCGGGGGCCGAGGCAAAGCCCTTTCCCAGCGCCAGGCGCGCTCTGCAAGAACAGTTTACCAGAGGTCCCTCGCCGTGCGGCCTTGCGGAGTGAAAAGGTCCGTGTAAGTCGCTCCCTCGAGGTCATGGAGAGACGTTATAACTTGCCCCACGCAATCTTCCCCAGGCCCAGAGCGTCCTGCCTCCCCTCCCTGAGATGTTTCCCCCTCCACCCCCACCACCTCCACGCCCCGTGCTTTGCGGGGATGAGGTCTTAAGGCGATTAAGCAGATAGTTTAGTTCCCCGGCTACGCCGCGAGAGCGCAGGCCGCGGGCAGAGCAGACAGCGCGGTCCCAGCCACGGACCAAGGCACGGGAGAGGACCGCTCCTCCGAGAAGAGCAGCGTGGGTTTGTTTTTGAGCCCAGCACCGGAACGGCTTAACTCGCCGGCTGAATGGTCGAACACGAGTGCGTTACGTCCGACGCAACATTTCATGGTTGAGGTTATGAACACCTCGTGTCGCTTTCAAAATCCCAGTTTTCAGTGCGGTACGTGTTTGTCATTACATTGCAAGTGCATTCAAGCATGATCCGAGTCCAATGACTACTTAAAATGAAACAATTTGAATGAAATCGTGCGCCTATTGGTAACAGTTTATCAATTCAAATTTTCAAAATAGCATTTTATATTTGAAGAAAGAACATGTGGTGATGCAGGCACGGATATTAACTGCTCCAAAACACAGTGAAGTACTGTATCACATTTCATAGTTTTTTTTGTCTTGGGGGTTACACAAATATCTTCCCACGCTACACTTTTAAACAGGCAGAAAAACAGTTTTGGTAAATGACTGACATTTAACTTTGCCATAGTGTCCGTGAGGAATAATGTCACACAACTATCACATAGATTTGCCCATGCCACATAAAACTGGGCGAATTAAGATGATGAGCTTGTGGAACGATATGAACCACGCCAATACAGATCCCTGCGTTCGGCCTGGGATGGTAGCCTCTGAAGGATCACGTAAAAGCGGAGTTATAAAGTCTCACAGTCGTGAAACATAAAAGTCTCGATGCTAATAATTAATGACCCATGCCCAGCAACGTCGACACAAACTACGAACTCGGGGTAAGTTAATTTTGTCGGGCCCCTTCCACTCTTCATTTAAGTAGAACTTTTTTAACTCCACAATTATAAAAATATTTCTGAAATCTAGTAAACGTTACTATGGCCAACGTTGTAAAAGGTGATCTGCGCCTGTCGCATAACTAGAAAGGTTTCCTATGAATTTTGTTAAAAAAAAACTGAAAAATTTTCTAGGCTCAATGAGTAGACATCGTTTGTCCTCAAATCGTCTGTCCTAAAGTTAGGACAAACGACTTTAGGACAAACGCCTTTAGGACAAACGACTTTAGGACAAACGCCTTTAGGACAAACGCCTTTAGGACAAACGGCTTTAGGACAAACGACTATTAGGACCAACGACTATTAGGACCAACGACTATTAGGACCAACGACTATTAGGACCAACGACTTTAGGACAAACGCCTTTAGGACAAACGACTTTAGGACAAACACCTTTACGACAAACGACTTTAGGACCAATGACTATTAGGACCAACGACTTTAGGACCACCGACTTTTAGGACCAACGACTTTAGGACCAACGACTTTTAGGACCAACGACTTTTAGGACCAACTACTTTTAGGATAAACGACCTTAGGGCAAACGACGCACCCCGGACTTGACGTCCTTGGATGCCTGGCGGCAGGCGCGAGCCACATGTGGCCTCATTAACTGTATCTCAAAGCCACGGCGCTCACCACCACCCACGACTCCAGGAGTCTCCGAGGCTGGCGCTAGCAGCGAGCTAGTTAGGAGCTCTCAAGCAGACAGGCGGTGTTCCACACGCTCCACCAGAACACGTGCATCATTCGTTGATTACGAACCAACATGTGATGTGTGTTTCCTTGTGTTTCTTTATAACCTGCGGGACTTGTGAGCCTCGGTAAATTCAATGACGTCAAAGGCAAGCAACTACCGAATTTTTAATGTGTGCGTTAAATAAACTTTTTTTTCAGTGATGGATATTTATTTTTATTTTTTTATTTTTAGTTTGAAACATTTAAAACTATCTGTGATATGTTTTTTTTTTTCTTAATTTAAACATGGAGTGAAATAAATTTGTTTCGACAATGTTGCAATACTTGTGTTTTGCCATAGAAAACATAAAACCTAATCTCAAACAAAGTTTTTTTGTTAAACTTCATTGTAATAAGGTTTGGAACTTAAAATTCTCAGCTATGTTAAAAGAACAATACGCCACCTAAACTTCACATTGTTTAATACTTACAATAGTTCAATTACATCGCTAACATCTCATTCGTTTCCACCAACCGATGCGCACGTGGTACGTAACGTAGCGCCGCGCCGCGCCAGTGCGATGAATACCGTCCGAAATGTCATCAGTGGTCGGAGCCACGCGGCGATCTCCACGGGGGCCCGTCGTTTTGTCTAAAATCGTTTTGCCTAATCGTGTTTCCCCACCTTCGTTTTGCCTAAAGTCATTTTTCCTAAAGTCTATTTGCCTAAAGTCATTTTGCCTAATGTCATTTTGCCTAAAGTCGTTTTGCCTAAAGTTAGTTTGCCTAAAGTCGTATTGCCTAAAACCATTTTGCCTAAAATCGTTTTGCCTAAAGTTGTTTTGCCTAAAAGTCATTTTGCTTAAAGTCGTTGTGCCTAAAGTTGTTTTGCCTAAAATTATAATCGCCTGCTTAAGTTCCCTTGAAGTCGTTTTGCCTAAAATCGTCATGCCTAAAATTGGTTTTGCCTAAAGTCATTTTGCCTACAAGTCATTTTGCCTAAAGTCATTTCGCCTAAAGTCGTTTTGCCTAAAGTCATTAAAGAACATTTTAGGCAAAATGACTTTAGGCAAAACGACGTGTACTCATATCCACGACCTCCGTCGCTCACCGCGTCTCGTGTGGCAGAACGCGTGTTGGCTGGGCAGTAGCTGCCTGAGTGGGCAGGTGTGGGCGGAGTCTGCCGACCAGCAGCAAAGAGCTGTGTCCGCCCATCAGAGCGAGCAAACACGTCGCCGGAGCCGAGTTCGTCTGTCCACAGCCGCCCAGAGCGGGAGCTGAAACATGCATCGCGCGCCAGATGCCGTGCGGGCGGCTGTCGCAAGCAGATTAACAACAAATACTGCGGACGACTGCCCCCACAGACGAAGCGGCAGCGGGTCAACAGTGTCTGCGCAGTCCAGCATGGGAGCGTTTGTGGCACTGCATCAACAGCGGCGGCGAAAGAGGGTATCAGGCATGTTTACAAGTTCATTATCTCTGGCGGCACTGTTTGCCGAGGGCGGAATTAGCGACTATCGAGATGGGAAAACTCTATATTTTGTCCAAAGTTGGATTACTGCGAAAAAAAAATTATTGGTGTTAATAATCTATTTTTATGACCAAATTTGAGATTGTGGATCCTCTAGTTTTCATTTCAGTACCTAACAAAATCATTACAATAATACTTAAACTTTTGAAGTGCATTAGTTGTTATGAACTCCTACAAAGAGGTGTTTGTATCCTTAAAAAAATGGATGTGGTTTACTTAAAGTTATATTTACGTGGCGTAATGAAAATACAAATTTTAATTTTGCATGCAAATAATTAATAGAAATAAAATAAAAGGACTCGCGTAATGATATAAATACTGTTGGTAAGGCAAATATTCAATTAAACTAAACAAAATTCATTAATTTTAAGTAATTAATTAATTATTTAGTATTAATAAAATAAATAATTTTAATCAATAATGAAAATCAATACACACATAGAATGTTTATCCTATTTATTATTTTAATTATTTATTTAAAAATTATTATAATTCATAATGCAAATAAATTATTTATTAGGGAACATAACCTCAGTTATATAAGTAACTTGAAACAGTTTAAAAGAATTAATTTGACTAATATTCACAATAAATAAACATTTTTAATGATACGGACAAGTATTCAAAACCAAATCACTAAAGTATAAGATTTAATCGCAAGTACTATTTTTATTTATAAATAGCTTTTTTTTTTCATGCTGTGAAAATCTCGTTGCACGGCGCGCGCGCGCATAGTAAAAATTCACTCTCATTATTTTTTTTTTCATAACGCGCCTAAAAAAGTATTAATTCAAAGAATCAAGCTTATTTTTAGAGGAATTAAAAGTGTATATTGCTCTCATTTATCTGGCTGTGCGGCGAGCAGGAAAGAACGTGTATTGCCGGCATGTTTGCTCTACTGTTTAACAGCTAATGTTTCATCCCGAGAAACCACGACACCATCGCACGCGCGGCCCCTCTCCTTAAATTACCGCGAGTCTTCGTTATGGGCCGGAATGCGAATCGCGCCGCACGATGCTGGACCAGTGTAGAGGGGGGGGGGGAGAAAAAAATATTCGGTCACACCCTCGACCACGCCCCCTGCTTCCCGGAAGCTCGTTTCCGATTGGCGGGCGCCAGCGGAATGCAGCGAACGGGAAGTCGCGCCGAATAGTTCTGCAGACAAGCGGGGCGCGAAAATTTACGCCGATCGGAAGATTGCAGAAATTCACCGAGCGGCACGAATAGTTCCGCATAGGTTAGCGCTCAATCCGGGGCCTGTTCTGTTGTTCTTCGCTCTGCTGCGCCCTCCCTTTCACACCACCCCTCTTTTCTAAATCACGCGACGCCGAATTCCCACGACTATTCCCGGACGCGGAACCAACCGGGACACCAGCATGCGAGGATATTAACTTTCTGAACAACGGAAACCAATTTTGGATTGCATCCACTGGAGTCATTTCTGGCAACTAGGAGACTCCCGAAGAACAGAGCGTCCATAAAATAATGTCCCTGTTTCAATGGTACATTAAAACAGTTTAATACTAATGTTTAAAATAGGTACATCTAATTGAAGGTAAACTATCCTAATATTTTTTTTGAATGTTCAATATTTGCACCTTTAGTTATATGGCACACCTCCCACACTTTGGTTAACAAGTCCGGAGTAATGGAAGCAATGGCGTCTTAGATTCTGTGTCTCAACTCTGGCTAATCATTAAGTAGCGGCAGAACTTAGACACGATCCTTTATAAAGCCCCGAGGGAAAAAAATCACATATGATATATGTTATATGTCAAGTGATCGTGGAGGCCAGCGAAAAAGAGCATTGTCGTCTCGACCATTATGACCAATCCAACGGTCAGGGACTTCGACAGTTAAACTTTAAACTAAACGCACGCTGAACTTAAATTACAGATTCGCTCTTAGAAAATTGCAGATCACAAAATGCTTTACGCTCAGGAGACGCCAATTTGCGTAGGTGGCGCTGCAAGCGAGAAGTCAACAAAGCAGTACTCGCGCATATGAGCTTGTCTAAAACTGAGTAAATCTTTAATTTAATTGTGTTGAACCAATACTCTACAGCTATTAGAGTTAATGCTATTAAATTTTACACCTGGAACATTCTTTAATGGACATATTGTACATTATTAAATACCTCGAATAATTCTCCCGTACACTCAGATATGTAAGAGGGAAAAATATTTAAAAATAAAAATAAAAAATAAAATAAACAAATAAATAAATATATTCTGATAGCTTGTGTACTTCTCATTGTTGAACAAAGATAGAGGTCTAGTACAAGCCAGAATTTTATGTATTTGTTTATTTTATTTTTTATTTTTTATTAATTTATTTTTAAATATTTTTTTCCCTGAAATTTTATGATATCAAAGAAAACTTGTGCCGTTTTTCTCCGTGTGCTTATGATTATTTTTGTCAATATTATGGTGGTTTTCTCCGTGTGCTCCCGATTATTCTTGTTAATATTTTGATGGTTAATCCGTGTGCTTGCGATCATTCCTGCGGTTTCGGTCAAAGTTAAAGGTCACACTCATCCATTATGGCCACCGTGACGTCGCAATCCAAGATGGCGGACCGTGAGAAATCTGAGAAGCACTAGCAGGAAGGACGAACTTCCTTCTCCTTGGAGACTATCGTAGCTATCCTTCTTATGCGATCGATAGTGAGCATCCCGCATCCTGCATAAAAGAAATAAATATTATTTACCTGCAAGCAATACGTGACGTCATCTGATGTTGAAAAGCGGAACTAGTTGCAGCAAGTACCTTTGAATAAGATAAATTAGCGTTTGCTGACGAAATATTTAAAAAATTGTATTTAAGTAATGGTTATTAATTTAAAACTCTTAGTTTGCATCTGGCATTAGTCTCGGTAACTAATATGAATTCCGATTTAGGATCTGACGCTGTATCGAAAGAACATAGGTGTGAGTTTTGCAGCAAAGAGTATATCTTGAGAAAGAATAAAAGACAACACGAGAAGAATGACTGTGTTAAAAATCCACTATGCAATATGATAAGATGTGTTCGATGTAGCAAGTCGTTTACGCGGAGAGTTTAAAAAAACATGTCAGAACTTGTAACGCCAAGCCTGCGTACAAGCTAAAGGACAACGATGAATCTACTAGACTAAGGAAGAGTGATCTACATTAAGACAATAATTTTCCTGGCTCTTCCGATCTCGACAATGAACTTAAATTGAAGGAGGTTGATGATTTATGGAAGAATGAAGACAGTGGAAGAATCCTTAACGTGAAAAGTGAGAATATATTCCAGCCGAATACAAGTAGATCTTTCCTACTTTGTAGAAATGATGGACTCCTAAAAAGGAAGCATGAAGACGATGAAGACACTTCAACATCATCAACATCGAATTATTACGGTAAATTGGGTGAATACGATTCCTTCTACGGTGATTGTTACAGTGACTCTGAGGCTGTTGACAAAGACATATACTATGATGAAGCACCTAAAGCTGACAAGATAGAAGAATGTGGTGGTGTCCTGAGACCGAAACGATGGAAACGACGTGATATATTAAATAAATCTGATCAAGCTTGTGATGATCACTGTCTCAAAAATGAAAAATACCCTGAGGTTGGTGGTAAAACGGAAGACACCAGAGATCATAATATTTATTATAAACGTGCAAGGAAGATGGTGGTAGAAGAGAATGATTACACATCATGGAAAGATCCAAACATATTGGTTGACCGGCTAAGACTTCTACATGGTTCGCTTTGTGAAGGAAACTATTCGTGCATCAAAGAAATATCATTCATACTCAAGGAACTGAGGAAAGCTGGCTACATACAATAATGGCTTGTTTTACTTGCTTTTGTATAATGTAAAGAAATAAAATAAATAATTTAAAATATAAAAATTTAATGTTTTTATTTCTTGTATTCTGATTTCTAATTAAGACTTAGATCTCGCAACTTGTGTTTCCTTTTTGCCTTTTTTTTTGTTGATGAAGCTTCAAAATGTGCTTCCTTATTCATGGTGCATCCAAATTGTGCTTCCTTATTCGATGGTGCTTCCAAAATGTGCTGCCTTGATGATGGTGCATCCAAAATGTGCTGCCTTTTTCGTTGACGGTGCTTCCAAATGTGCTGCCTTTTCGTTGTCGGTGCTTCCAAATGTGCTGCCTTTTCGTTGACGGTGCTTCCAAATGTGCTGCCTTTTCTTTGTCGGTGCTTCCAAATGTGCTGCCTTTTCGTTGTCGGTGCTTCCAAATGTGCTGCCTTTTTCGTTGTCGGTGCTTCCAAATGTGCTGCCTTTTCGTTGTCGGTGCTTCCAAATGTGCTGCCTTTTCGTTGTCGGTGCTTCCAAATGTGCTGCCTTTTCGTTGTTGGTGCTTCCAAATGTGCCGCCTAATTCGTTGGCGGTGCTTCCAAATGTGCTGCCTTTTCGTTGTCGGTGCTTCCAAATGTGCTGCCTTTTCGATGTCGGTGCTTCCAAATGTGCTGCCTTTTCGTTGTCGGTGCTTCCAAAATGTGCTGCCTTTTCGTTGTCGGTGCTTCCAAATGTGCTGTCTTTTCGTTGTCGGTGCTATCAAATGTGCTGCCTTTACGTTGATGGTCCTTCTATTTTTAATGTTGTTTTTACTCGAGTATTTTAGTAAATTGTTCTTGATTTGACTAGCGTATTATTCCATACGGTCCATGTATATAAGCGAGTCCTAGACAACAGGACGCTCAGTTTGTTACTGACGTCGTCGGTGTAAGGATCACCTAGTTTGTTTCTTCTGGTGCATTAATCACGTAATTACCTGTTCTTGCGAACTCGATGGCATCTTTACCGACTTTAACGACGAACTCGATGGAGGTTGTACCATCGACTGCGGGAACCTTGACGTCAGCGTCGACGATGGTGGAGCAGATCCCGTTGGCAACGTCGATGTCAACACTGGAAGAGACTTCAACAGACGTGGTACCGCCAGCAGAAGAGATTTTAATGCCGCTAGTGCTGGCTGCACAGGGAAACTCGGCGAACGCTGGTTCGCCATCAATGGAGACTTCAATGGATGCCGAATCGACAACAACTAACGAAAATCAGTGCTGTTACTGCGACAAGATTTTCTCAAACAACAGCAATGCTCGATGACATGAGAATAGAGAATGTGCCAAGAACCTTTATCGCAAAATGATTGGCTGTAAGAAATATCACAGGCAATTTGCAAGACAATATAATATGAAAACGCACATGAAGAGATGCAAAGGTCCTGCTGTTCGGCAGAAAGTAAAGGTTTCTATACAACAACGATGCATTGATGTTCCTAAGAGTATGCCTGAAGATGGTGCAACTGCGGCAACGTCAGTATCTGGATCGGGTCTGAAAGGTTCGTCTTCATCACCCCGGTATCCTTGCAGCTACTGTGATATGACGTTCGCATTTGTTCATGATGCACGAAGACATGAGAGGAGCAAATGCAAGAAGAATCCATCTCGCATGAAGTTTCGATGTGATGAGTGTCATGAATGGTTTACTCGAATTGATAATTTGCGAAGACATGCAAAAAACTGTAAAGGTGAAGTCCGTGTGCCTACTGCTGAACTACCTGCAGAAATTTCGACTCCTCGGTTTAGGTTGAAGGCTCGTGAGCGTACAAGCAAGAAAACCGATGTGCAGCAACCGATTGGTATGACGTCTGAACAGGAAAATAAACCTAAGACTGTGTTCGGAGCATTACAAGTGAACGATAATGGTTTCTACTTGGCGCAGTCTGCACTTCGTGGAACATTGAAGGACTACTATTATTTAAATACGTTAGGTGAGTCGAAAGACATTTGTAATTTTCTTGATGATATCAGAGAGGACATAATAAATCCGCTTACTGATGACGTAGCAATAAACGGTCCATTAAAATATAACTTGTGGTTGGACTGTCTATATGGAAAGCTATATCCGTTCGATGACAAAGTGAAAATTGTGCATTCAAGACATCGGCTGTAGTAATTTACAGTTCTAACGATGTGAAGCAAACTGTTAAACACGGTGTCCGGAAAATCTGTCAAGAAGAGGAGAACTATGTCAGTAAAGGTTCTGGTTGGACTCTGTCTAGTATAAACCGATTGGAGCTAAGAATTAGTAATTTCACACCAATGCGGAACTAAATGATTGATTATAAATTTGCTAGCTTTCGTTAGTGATCCTGTAGTAGAATAGAGATTATGTAATAAATATTATGTTTGTAAAAGAACTTGCGGTGTTTAATTCCTCGAACCTGTTACTATTTTGTTAAATTGATGTTATATTTAATTTTTTTGTAGCGGCCAGGGATCGAACCAAGGACCTTAGTCGACCTAATCAATCAGTATATAGATTACAAATTTATTTAATGAATTTTGGAATTCATCCCGAATTTCTAGCATTACAATTACGAATTTCCAATATGGTGGTCTTGATGTCTGGTAGGATGATGGTCGTAGAGGATTGAGTCTTTTTACGAATGTTGAACATGGTTTATTGAAATTATTATTTTTTCATAAAATTAAATTTTATTGCATCGATCGGGTATCGAACCGAGGACGGGAATCGATCGAATCAATATGTAAATTAATGAGTGATTTATTTAATGAATTTTGGAACTTTTCCCGAATTTCTAGCTAAATAAATACGGATTTTCAAGATGGCGGCCAAATGACAATATGGCGGGTGTCACAGCAATAATAAATGATTATTGCACTCTAGCGGATACTAATTAAACTAACATGGCGTCGGTGCACTCTAGCCGACGATACAATGATGATGGCTTCCAGCATCGAAGACAAGATGGCGGTCATGACGTCATACTAGATGATGTTATATATGCTTTGAAAAAAAGTGGTGGGAGTCAGTCTGCCAGCAGCCACCACGGGGGAAGGATCGGTCGCTATTTTTATTTTTTTACCCTCACCGGGTCGAACCGAGGACTCCGAACTCCGTGTCGTATAAGTACAATTCTTTATAAGTAATTTATTAAAAAATTTTTATTTAAATATTTTTATAAATTTTAAAATTTGTTTCATTAAAATCGGATAATACATAAAAAAGTTAAAGATTGCGGCCGTAACGGGAATTGCAACGGTGACGTCATAATTCAAATTGGCTGATAACACAATGCCGGAATGTTCGAGAACACAATTACGTCATCCGAAATGGCGGATCCAAAATGGCCGCCGGGGTCAAGTTCAAGGTCAACGGTCAAGGTCACATCATGATAAAGGCTTAACTGAGGCTTGAGTTAAGGATGCTTAAGCCTCTTTAAGGACATTTCTAGCTGCTGCGATTTTTACGAACTAAAACGGGAAATTTTCCCTCGAAACGGGAATTTTTCCCTCGAAAACGGGAATTTTTTTAAAAACGGGAATTGTTGAGTCATTTTGAGTCATTTTTGAGGAATTTTGACGAATTTTTGCCGCCGTGACGTCACAAATCCAAGATGGCGGACACTGGCACCGGCACCACCCCCTGGACCCTGATCCCAGACCGGCTATTACACACTACTCACGATAGTTAGACAAAAAAACTTCTTGTACTAATTCTTTCAGTAAGCAAAAATTTTTGTAAAATAAACACATTTACCTGCCCAAAGATCCTAACGATTTCTTATTTCGACCTTTAAGGATGAATCATCCGTGATACAAAACGTAAGATATACTACATTTAAAATGTATTAAACCAATTTTTAAAATTCAGAAACTAAAATAATGAATTTCCCAAAACTTTTTGTAAGAATCAATTTTTTTAAAAAATATTTTATTACATCAATCTCAAAAAATAAATTTTAAAGAAGTTGTAAAATTTAATAGTAAAAAATTATAAAAAAATTACAGTTTTAGAAACATAATATAAATACATGATATTGATGCAGGATAGAAATACATTATTTAAAGCACACTTAACATGCATTTATACGCCGTTAAAGATGATTTTGTGCTACAGCATACTAACAAAGACCTTTCCTTCATATTCAGCCACAAATAACCACATGTAATGCTTCTGTTAAATAACTCAACCACAATAAAATTAGTTGTTTTTTGTAAAAAAAAATTATCAACATGATAGAAAGCATTTTTTTGGTGTAACGCTTAATGGCAAATAATGCGACATTGAAAAAACTGTTATAATATAATGCAAAGTTCAAATATTTCACTAATGGTTATAAAGCGCTTAAGGCATCCGTTATAATATATATATATATATATATATATATATATATGTATAAGAAAAGTTTTATTTTAATATCTACTGTATTTTTATTAAAATTCAATTTCTTTAAATATGATAGGTATTTATATTTACGAAATGATAAAATAAAATGTTTGACAAAATTAATATATACAAAGTGCATCTTTCCTATTAACCGCAAATTTTAGAATAAAAAAATTAAGTTATCACAAAATAAGAATATAATATCAAAATAAAAAAGGGCGTAACTAAAAAAACTAAATCTGCCAAACAAAATTCGGGCATTAAAATATGTATACGTAAAAAAACAAAAATACCAACTTTATTTTTTGGTAAAGTTATAATCTCAATGTTATAAGCATTATTACAATATAAAAATAAAGATTTTGGAAAGGGCATGAGTACAAAATTCAAAATATCATCAAAATATTCCCAGTGACACTAACTTAGGTTCTCAAAAAATGAAAATATCTCACCGTTGTTCATTTAGAATTAAAATTTCTTTGATATAACCCTTTATAGTAATTATAAGCATAGTTGTAGGTTAGACGCCTAATGATAAGTTTAATACAAATTTTTACTTTATTAATTAGGGCTTATTCCATGTCTGTATCTGTATTTCAAATGTTACTCTATTGCAATGGTTCCCAAACTATTTCAGCTGGCGACCCACCTTTCCTTATAGGAATACCTTCACGGTCTATCGGTCAATGGTGGAGTAAAAAACCTTATTTTTATCGTATTCCTTCCTTACGTATATATAATTTACCATCAAATATTGGAAATATATAAATATATATTCTTTTTTTAAGATACCGATTGATTATTGATAAACAATTTGTGTTCTGATTTGAAAATGGTTGACAAAATATAAGCACTTTGTAGCAAAACAGTTACTTATTTAACAATAGATATGTGTTTGCACACAATTCGATTTTTTTCAATTGTTCTTATCTTTTTTTGATGGTTTATTCGATGGTTTCTGATGATTTTAGGATCGAGTCGCAACCCACCTGTAACCCTTCCGCGACCCACTAGTGGGTCGCGATCCACCGTTTCGGAACCGCTGCGTCTATTGTGACACTTCCATTTTCTATTTTATACACATATCTATGGAGTAGGCTTCAAAATATGCTTGTCTCAAAGGTATAAATGTCTCTTTGGCGTTACAGAGTCAATGAGTGAGTGATGAGCCTAACTATATTCAGCAGGGGGGCGCAACAACTAAATTTCCAAAAGGGGGGGGGGGGGGGGGGGGCAATATACCTTTTTATAAAGAATCATCAATCCCCCTTATTGAAGCGGGGGGTGGGGGGGTCCTCCACCGGGAAAATTTGTATTTCAAGGTGGAAAATGGTGCTATTTAAGCAGTTTTACTATCTAAAAATTTATTACAGAGCACATTATTTGCCCCCGTTTGCCGCCACTTCAAGGTTTCAGAGGGGGGGGGGGCAAAATACCCTTCCCCCCCCCTGTTTTGCGCCCCTGATATATTCAGGATTATGTCGAACTTTGGAGCCGTGTAGTCACAATGTCTGCAGATTAAACGATTGAAAATATTTTTTTTGTGAATTAAAAATGAAATATTTTTTTTTATTTCAATAAAAAAAAATTCAATGGAAGGAATCGACGTGTGAGCCGCGAACACCGCGCGCGGAATGGAACCCTCCCCACCGGCCGCGCACGGGATTGTGTCGTCCCGCCGCTTGCCGGACGAGCAGTATGTCACGGGCCGAAGCAATTACCGCCGCACATGAACCAACTCCCCGCGCGGCCGCCGACGGCGATGTCGCGCGACTGCAGATCGATCGCGGCGCTGTCCCGCGCCGTCGAGGTACCGTCGCCGCGGGTTGGGAGGGGCCGGGCCTGTCAGCCGGGCGACGGACAGAAACGTTGAATAATGTGTGATGTGGAGTCCGCGCGCGACGCAAGTGAAACTTCTTGCTAATTATATCGTTAGCAGAGACCTGAAAAATTCGCGGGTTCATTTCGTGTTATGCTAAAATTCAAATAATTATACCTTAGTGCTGCTTCCGCCGTTGGTCCACTGTTAATCTGGAGGACTGAGGGCCGACCAGAGACCCTCACTCATTGAAGTGTCGAATCACAGGCCACCCAGTCGAGACGACTCGCAAGTGAGCAGCCAATGAACAGTTGGCATTTGCCCGAGTGTGTAGAGGATATTGGAGTCCATCCTGGAGGTCATTGAACCCGCGAATTTTTCCGGTCTCTAATCGTTAGGTATAGCTAGGGGCAGGCACTTTCCGCGAAAAATTCTGAACTCCTATTAGACTGCAACAAGGTATACCCGGAACCAGTGATTTCTTCCTTATGATTGGTGGCTGTCTGCGAGTGAGTTACTGCATTATTTGACCGAGCCACTGAGGACGCGTTTCCTTCCGCACCGAATTAATGTGATTGGTGTAGTAACAATCGACATGTAGCTGGAAGAAACTCACCCAATCACGAAACACAGACGATGCTACAGTGTTGTCATACCCACCATTTTGGCCTCGGCTGGTATAATAGCACAAGCCCCAGGTGCGCCACCCCTCCTACACACTCTATGGGCAGGACATTTAGTTCGCCACCCGCCCCTAGATGGCAGACAAAGGGGAATGTAAAGTAAGGTGACTTTGTCTACCTGCCCCGTCTAACTCAGGGCAAATATGTAAATATATGGTGTTGTGACAAGAAACTGTTAATGATACAAGTGAATGTAAAGAGTTTTGTAAGTCGAATATGTATGCACAGGAAGGGTACAGATGTGCCCTCCCTACTGAATATGTACATATTTTGTATATTTACCCTGGCTGAGCTAAGCCAGGCAGAAAGCTCTTCCCAGTATTTCTGGGCCAATAAAAGTGACTGAATACTTGAGCAGTATTGTTTTAGGCAGCGACCTCTCTGGAGGACCGCTCCTCCCCCTTCCTTCTTCTGGTAGGCAGCGACCTCTCTGCAGGACCGCTCCTCCTCCTTCCCTCCTCCTCTGGTAGGCAGCGACCTCTCTGGGGGACCGCTCCTACCACTCCCTGCTCTTGGGCAGCGACCTCTACTCGGGGACCGCTCCCACTCCTCTCCTCTCCTCTGCCCCTCCATGCCAAAAAGGGCCGGCCGCAAACGCTCTCGCCAGCAGGGAAGACCCGGGAAGGAGACCTCGGAGGAGCTGCTGAAGCCGTACCAGCGGGGCTATTTCACGGGGCCGACGGAACCCAGCCCTACCTACCATCCCGAGGTCCTTGGGCAGTACTCCCCTGTTCCCTACTCCCCAGAGCACTCGCCCTCTGCGCAATTCCTGTTCCCTCATCCCCCTACCCCCGTCTCACCTCCCAGCTCTCCTGCTCCTCCCCTCATCCCCATCGAAGTTCCTCCCCCTCCCAACCGCCGCCCCCCGAAGCCCTACACGGCCGGTGACAGCCCTCGGGACCCGCGGCCGCAACCCATCTCGGCCAGACTGGCTGCACGGCTGCAAGAGCTCTTCGGCCCAGACGCCTGATCGCGTCGCTCCTCGGGGGTTTTTACCCCCACCTAAACCACTCCAGGGTCCCCCGCAGAAGCCCGGGACAAGTCAATTTGGCGCCCAACGTGGGGCCAGTCAGCTTGGATAACCTGAGGACCACGCCCTGCCTCTACGAGAGCCATCAGCACAGCTGGAGCAAACATCCACTTCCAGGAGTGCAGACAACACCTGGTGGCGCCCAACAGAAGTACCGCGATGGAGGTTACACCGTGCGCCGCCCCAGATTGCAGTGCCCAGGATGGACCCCAAACCCCCTGCGTGTGTTGCAGGACATTATTCCACTTGCAGTGTCTGGGACACAATAAGCGAGACCTCGATCCCCAAGACTTCATCCACATATGCCAAACCTGCCGAGAACAATTGCGGGACCAGAAGCCAACGTCAGTTGTACCACGCCGATGCTTCGCCCAAGGCTGCCCACGGACTGCCCTAGTACTTACCACCTGCAAGAGCTGCTATCGGGAGTACTATTTATCCTGCTTAGGCTGGGAGGACACCCCACTGAACCTCACAGAACTCTCTTTCAAGTGCGGGATATGTAGGAACATCCCAGAAATTCCCAGTGGCGCCGAAACGAAGATGACACCGAGGCCTTTCCGGGGACAAGACCATGAGGATCCTGTCAAACAGCTCCAGCACTGGGAGCAGGCCCTACAGACCCAGGGGATTCCCCAGGGCGAATGGATTGACCATGTCGGAGGACTACTAATGGGAGAAGCTATTGGATGGTGGAAGAGTCATGAAGGACTTTACGACACCTGGGAAGATTTCGCCTCAAGTTTCGCCAACCAGTTCGGCAGCCTGCCACGAATCGCGGAACTTACTGCCCAGTTGTTCAGCCGCAAGCAGAAGGACAGCGAGGAGATAGAGAGTTTCCTCGCCCGCAAGAAGAAACTATATGAACGCCTCTACCCTGATAGAAATGTGAAGGAATTCCTTCCTACGGCACTGGAATTGGTCAGACCCAACCTACGGCCATTCCTCAGACATCCACCTCCCAAGGATTGGGCAGAGCTACATCTCCGAGCAACCGCAGTACAACGGGACTATCAAGAGATCCGGAGCACTCCCACGGGAAAAGTGAACACCTTCCCCACTCGGGAAGAGAAACCTGTCAGCCGCCAGGAGGTACCAAAATGCTGGTACTGCCCTGAGAGGCACTTCAACGCAGAATGCCCGGTCCGACGCCAACAGCGGGACACCCAGGACAAGAAGCCCTTGCAGGGAAACGCATAAGGGGAAGGAAACCTACCTCCGGAACCTTCCCCAAGGGAATGGAGGAATACAAGAACCCGCTGGCCATATCAAGAGAACCAGAGGGAGCTGGGCAAGTGACGAGCATCCAGCAGAACCACCCTCGGGTCCTACCCCGCCTTTCCGTACAGCTGGGCCCTCACCAAATCTATGCATTACTGGATTCTGCAGCCACTACCAGTTACGTAAAAGCTGAGTTGGTTCAGAAGACTGGAGCCGCCATGACCACACAAGTACAGTATGCCCAACTGGCACAACGAAACACCCGTATTATGCTCCAAGGCAGGACCTCCTTGAGATGCCACATTGGAGACAGGGAAGTGCCAGTTTCCTGCTGGGTAGCCGAGGACCTCCATGAAGACATGATACTGGGGCAAGACTGGCTTATTGAACAAAAGGCTGTTATCGATTTCGAAGCAGAGCGGATATGTTTTGGAAGAGCTCCACGCCAAACCCTCTACTGGGTAGCCCGGCGAGTAACTGAGACATCCCTACCGGAACTATCATTGGCAGACCTACAACAAGCCTTCCCTGAGTCTCTTCAACAACAATTGGTTGATATGCTCCAGCCCTATAGAGTTGTATTCATGCCCAATGGAAACCTGCCACGAACTTCAAGTGCATGTCACCAAATCACGCTAAAAGACAACCGTCCCATCTACTGTAGGCTGGGGGATCCTCCACACCTCAAGCGGAAGTTGATTGCAGAACAGGTGGCTGAAATGCGGGAGGCGGATATCATAGAGCCCAGCCGGTCTCCATACAACTCGAAAATTGTCATAGTGACAAAAAAGGACAAGACACCACGCTTCTGCATTAACTTCCAGCCGCTGAATGAGGCGACAGTCAGTGCAGCGCCCCCGGCAGTAAATATCCACGAAACGCTTAAAGCCATTGGGACAGCACGGGTATTTTCCACCCTGGATCTTAAATCAGGGTACTGGCAGATCCCCATGCACCCAGACTCCAAGCATTTGACTGCCTTCACCACTCCGACAGGGGAGCGTTATCAGTTCAAAGTCATGCCCTTCGGCCTGAAGAACGCCCCTAGTACGTTCCAGCAAATGATGTCACAGGATGTATTACCGGACCTCATTGGGCAATGCTGCTTTGCCTACCTCGATGACATTATTATTTTTTCCAACTCTTGGGAGGAGCACCTAACCCATCTAGCACAAGTACTGGAACGGTGTCAGATACACCATCTAACTTGTCATCTAAAAAAATGTCACTTTGGAAAGAGCCAACTGGAGTACCTGGGACACATCGTATCAGCAGATGGAAACGAAGCTAATCCAGAGAAAATACAGGCCATCATGGAAGCTGAAGCGCCCAGATCGGTACGTCAAGTCCGGAAGCTAATGGGTCTCTGCAATTGGATCCGGGAATTTGTACCACATTTCTCTAGTATCTGCCAACCCATTACCGATCTGCTGAGCCCCCAAGTGCGCTTTCACTGGGGGGCCGAACAAGCACAAGCCCTGGCAGACCTCCGCAAGACATTCTCCCAGATCAAGAGGCTAGGCCGACCCGACCCAACCCAGCCATTCACGCTACAAACAGATGCCAGCCGAAAGGGACTAGGAGCGGTACTATACCAGGAACCGACTCCAGGAAACCGAAGGATCATTTCCTATGCCAGCACCAAGCTATCACCGGCAGAACAAAAATACCACAGCAATGAGCTGGAGTGCTTGGCCATCATGTGGGCCATCAAGCGATTTCGGCCATACCTGGAAGACCAGCATTTCACGTTGCGCACCGACAACAGGGCACTTACGTGGCTGGGATCCATGAAGGACAGTAAGGCGAAACTCGCCCGCTGGGCATTGATGTTACAGGAGTTCGATTTCACCATTGAGCATTGCGCCGGGAAAGACAATGAGTTCGCAGACGCCTTGTCACGAGCACCCACAGGACCACCACTGGAAGATGACTTCCAAGACTACGACAGGATGGTCGCAGACACGAACCCACTCCCTCCAACAGCAACGGAAGGGATGAGCCTACAACAAACGGGGATCCTAGGAGAAAGTCTCTGCCAAGCCATAACACAGGGTCAACAAGCAGACCCAGGCATTTGTATGATGGTGCAGCGCTTGCAGCGCATACATAATACCCCACCTTCTGAGCAATCGCCCGCTGATCAACAGTTTGCTCGCACCCACCGCCTCCACCCCACTGGCCTAGTGAGATGGCCTGACAAGGGGGTCAACCCGCAACTATTAGTTCCCCGAGCCTTAAGGGAAAGGGTAGTAAGGGAATACCATGATGCGGATCTCGCCGGCCACCCCGGCATGGCGGAAACCCGGAGGGCAATCCAAAAGGGATACACCTGGGACGGGATAAAGAGGGATGTGGAAGAGTATGTAGGGCAATGCTATCGGTGCAACACGGCCAAAGCACACCGACCTGCGGGGCCCGACCACCTTCATCCTCGCCGCCCAGAGAAACTCTGGGAAACAGTAGCAGCCGACCTCATGGGGCCATACCCCACGAGTGCCCGGGGAAATCGGTTCCTATTAGTGGTGACCGACCTTTTTTCCCGATGGGTGGAGGCATTTCCCTTAAGAAACTCTAAAGCACCAAGGTTAATACAAACCTTGGAGAATGAAGTCTTCTCACGCTGGGGATATCCCAAACAGATCCTTACAGACAATGGGAAGCAATTCACCGGAGAACAATGGGACAAAGCCTGCAAGCTATGGCGAGTGAACCGATGGACCACCGCACTGTACCACCCCAGGGGGAACCCCACCGAGCGAAGGAATCAAGAAATTAAAAAGGGAATACGGATTCGGCTTGGGGAAGACCACCGCCAATGGGACTCGCATATCCCATCGATATTATTCTCCCTTCGGAACAGATACAATGAAGCGCTCGGCTGCAGCCCCAGCCAGTTGCTGCTGGGAAACGAACTTCCCCGACCGGGAGAATAGGAGTTACCCACTACCCAACCCCAAAAAGCCGAAGTCCGACAACAAGCCGCCAGAGAACATCAGTCTCAATACCACCAAAGGGTTCACTCTGCGTCTCCTGAAGGAGTGCAAGAATCAACACTCCAAGTAGGGGACTGGGCCTACTGGCGGACACACCCAATGTCCTCACAGGGGGATAACTTCTGCGTCAGCCTCTCCCCTAGGTGGCAGGGACCCTACCCAATAGTGGGGAGACGCGGGCAAGTGCTCGCCCTAGAAATGAATCCTCAGAAGACCATCAAGGTCCACCAAAAGGACTGTCATGTCCACCATTTTGGCCTCGGCTGGTATGATAGCACAAGCCCCAAGTGCGCCACCCCTCCTACACAATCTATGGTGGCGAACGTTAGTTCGCCACCCGCCCCTAGATGGCAGACAAAGGGGAATGTGAATTAAGGTAACTTTGTCTATCTGCCCAGCCTAATTCAGGACAAATATGTAAATATATAGTGTTGTGACAAGAAACCTGTTAATGATACAAGTGAATGTAAAGAGTATTGTAATTCGAATATGTATGCACAGGAAGGGTACAGATGTGCCCTCCCTACTGAATATGTACATACATTGTATATTTACCCTGGCTGAGCTAAGCCAGGCAGAAAGCTCTTCCCAGTAATTCTGGGCCAATAAAAGTGACTGAATACTTGAGCAGTATTGTTTTAGGCAGCGACCTCTCTGGAGGACCGCTCCTCCCCCTTCCTTCCTCTGGTAGGCAGCGACCTCTCTGCAGGACCGCTCCTCCTCCTTCCCTCCTCCTCTGGTAGGCAGCGACCTCTCTGGGGGACCGCTCCTACCTCTCCCTGTGCTTGGGCAGCGACCTCTACTTGGGGACCGCTCCCGCTCCTCACCTCTGCCCGATCTTCCCCTGCTCTTGGGCAGCGACCCCTGTTCGGGGACCGCTCCTGCTCCTCCCCTCTGCCTGGGACAAGTCAATTTGGTGCCCAACGTGGGGCCAGTCAGCTTGGATAACCTGAGGACCATGCCCTGCCTCTACGAGAGCTATCAGCACAGCCGGAGCCACATCCACTTCCAGGAGTGCAGAAAACACCTGGTGGCGCCCAACCCAACTGAAGGATGTCTTCTGGATCCTGTGCCGCATCTCGCTGCAGTGCACCGGATGGACCCAGCATTCCCTGTGTATGCTGCAATGCCCAGTTTCACCTACAATGCCTTGGTATCGTGGAACAAGTCAGTGAACAGGCATATATCCACATATGCCAGCCCTGCAGACAACTTCTGGTAGAGAAGAAGCCAACAGTTCCAGCTCCCCGGCGCTGCTTCGCGCCGAACTGCCCGGAGACAGCCCTAGTCATCGTCACCTGCCAGGCCTGCCATCGCGACTACCATCTCGCCTGTCTAGGCTGGGAAGATACACCACTGGACCTTGCTGGGATGTCGTTTACCTGCGCCCAGTGTAGAGTGAATCCCAGTTTACCTTCAAGTACAGGATCTGCAAGTGTACCTCGGCCCTTTAGAGGGCAGGATCATGAGGACCCTGTGCAATCTGTCCACCAATGGGAGCAAGCCCTACGAGCACATGCAATCCACCCCACCGAATGGGTGGACCAGATAGGCCCATTACTACTTGGGGAAGCCTCTAGATGGTGGAATAACCATGAGGGGCTGTATGACACCTGGGAAGAGTTCACAGGGGGCTTCCTGAACCATTTTGGAAGCCAATCAAGACTGGCAAAGCTTACTGCCCAATTATATGGTACCAAACAAAAGGAAGGAGAGGATGTCGAAAGTTTCTTACTACAGAAAAGAAAACTTTATAAGAGGCTACACCCAGGGAGAGACCCAAATGAATTTCTTCCTACCTTGTTGGAGCTGGTGCGGCCCAACCTATGGCCATTTCTACGGCATCCGCCTCCCGAGAATTTATCCGAACTTATGGTTCGAGCCACTGCCGTGCAGCGAGACTGTCTCGAAACTAGGGGCACTGTAACAAGTAAACCTTGTTCACCACCAACCCTGGTACAAGAATATTCTACCCCCAACAACAGGTTGCCGAAGTGTTGGCAATGCCCTGAACAACACTTTCACAAAGACTGCCCACTGCTCCGCTGCCAACAGTCTGAAAGGAACAGCCTCAACACAGTAGACCCCTGGAGGGAAAGAGTGGTGCCAACGAGCCCTACCCCTACACCGAAAGTAGAAGACCTCAACTCCCAAGCTCGGCTCGAGGGTAGACCGACCCCGAGCCTTATGTGCGTACAGCACCACCCACAACAAGAACTGCCAAGAGTCAATGTGCAACTGGACTCACAGCCCATTCAGGCTCTTATCGACTCAGCTGCCACCACTAATTATGTGCGCGAGAGTGTGGTGCAGATAATAGGGACCCCTATTAATTCCCAACCCCAAATGGCACAGCTTGCCACCCAGGGATCCACCATGACCTTACTGGGCAATGCTGTGGTACAATGCTACATAGCCGATATGGAGATGGAGATCCCATGTTTAGTCGCAAAGGACCTTCGAGAAGAACTTGTGCTGGGCCAAGATTGGCTCACGCAGCAGCAGGCGATATTGGACTTTGAAGATCAAACTATACACTTCGGGCGAACGTCTCGCCGGACTCTTGACTGGGGCACCAAAGGAATGGGTGACCTGAATGCCCCTAATCAAAGTGGTGTTAACCCTAATCCTGGAATCTGCACTGAACAACACAGAGACCAACCTATGGTTGTGTTGACGCAAGGGGACCAGACACCTCAAGAAATTCCTTCCCTTCGCTCTGCCACAACCAAGCTAAGCCAAAATAACTCGGGCAGTGGTTTTCAGTGGTGCCAGAAAGGAGGAACCCCAAAGGGGAAATCGACCATGCAGTCATGGAGACAGCCGCTGAGCGGCGCCCTCTCAAAGGCAAGATGCCACTGGAAGAAAGAGCCTTTTCCAGACCAAGGAATATGGTTTCCCCAGAACAGGATTCACCTGCAGCCATGGAGACGGAAAACAGATCTGTCCAAAAACCCCGAACCCCAGGAACCTACTAGCCCCTCTCCACCAGGACAACTACCTCCAGGACCCTACGACCATGGGAACGGCTGGGCAGCCCAGCCCGCTACCGACTAACCTCCGCGAAGTGTAGTGGCCAGTGTAGAGGAGCCAGCCCTGGGACTGAAGCCCAGCGTGCTGACTCCTGGCATGTGCAACGATCCCAGCCAAGGCCACAGAGGGAGGGGGGCGAATTGTCATGTCCACCATTTTGGCCTCGGCTGGTATGATAGCACAAGCCCCAAGTGCGCCACCCCTCCTACACAATCTATGGTGGCGAACGTTAGTTCGCCACCCGCCCCTAGATGGCAGACAAAGGGGAATGTGAATTAAGGTAACTTTGTCTATCTGCCCAGCCTAATTCAGGACAAATATGTAAATATATAGTGTTGTGACAAGAAACCTGTTAATGATACAAGTGAATGTAAAGAGTATTGTAATTCGAATATGTATGCACAGGAAGGGTACAGATGTGCCCTCCCTACTGAATATGTACATACATTGTATATTTACCCTGGCTGAGCTAAGCCAGGCAGAAAGCTCTTCCCAGTAATTCTGGGCCAATAAAAGTGACTGAATACTTGAGCAGTATTGTTTTAGGCAGCGACCTCTCTGGAGGACCGCTCCTCCCCCTTCCCTCCTCTGGTAGGCAGCGACCTCTCTGCAGGACCGCTCCTCCTCCTTCCCTCCTCCTCTGGTAGGCAGCGACCTCTCTGGGGGACCGCTCCTACCTCTCCCTGTGCTTGGGCAGCGACCTCTACTTGGGGACCGCTCCCGCTCCTCACCTCTGCCCGATCTTCCCCTGCTCTTGGGCAGCGACCCCTGTTCGGGGACCGCTCCTGCTCCTCCCCTCTGCCTGGGACAAGTCAGGACCTACGAAAATCCCCACTAAGGGATCCCACCGGAAAACCTAACTCAGGCCCAGATAACCTCCGCAAATCCCCATCATTAGGGACGATGTCATCAGGACCACAGGACACTCGGCAAGAGGAAAACACCACTCCAAGAAGACACTCCAGTCCATGCCAGAGGCTACGACCACGGGATCGCCTCACCAAACCGGCACGGTACCGGTTGTCATAAAGCGAAGTGTAGTGGCCAGTGTAGAGGAGCCAGCCCTGGGACTGAAGCCCAGCGTGCTGACTCCTGGCATGTGCAACGATCCCAGTCAAGACCACAGAGGGAGGGGGGCGAATTGTCATACCCACCATTTTGGCCTCGGCTGGTATAATAGCACAAGCCCCAGGTGCGCCACCCCTCCTACACACTCTATGGGCAGGACATTAAGTTCGCCACCCGCCCCTAGATGGCAGACAAAGGGGAATGTAAAGTAAGGTGACTTTGTCTACCTGCCCCGTCTAACTCAGGGCAAATATGTAAATATATGGTGTTGTGACAAGAAACTGTTAATGATACAAGTGAATGTAAAGAGTTTTGTAAGTCGAATATGTATGCACAGGAAGGGTACAGATGTGCCCTCCCTACTGAATATGTACATATTTTGTATATTTACCCTGGCTGAGCTAAGCCAGGCAGAAAGCTCTTCCCAGTATTTCTGGGCCAATAAAAGTGACTGAATACTTGAGCAGTATTGTTTTAGGCAGCGACCTCTCTGGAGGACCGCTCCTCCCCCTTCCTTCCTCTGGTAGGCAGCGACCTCTCTGCAGGACCGCTCCTCCTCCTTCCCTCCTCCTCTGGTAGGCAGCGACCTCTCTGGGGGACCGCTCCTACCACTCCCTGCTCTTGGGCAGCGACCTCTACTCGGGGACCGCTCCCACTCCTCTCCTCTCCTCTGCCCCTCCATGCCAAAAAGGGCCGGCCGCAAACGCTCTCGCCAGCAGGGAAGACCCGGGAAGGAGACCTCGGAGGAGCTGCTGAAGCCGTACCAGCGGGGCTATTTCACGGGGCCGACGGAACCCAGCCCTACCTACCATCCCGAGGTCCTTGGGCAGTACTCCCCTGTTCCCTACTCCCCAGAGCACTCGCCCTCTGCGCAATTCCTGTTCCCTCATCCCCCTACCCCCGTCTCACCTCCCAGCTCTCCTGCTCCTCCCCTCATCCCCATCGAAGTTCCTCCCCCTCCCAACCGCCGCCCCCCGAAGCCCTACACGGCCGGTGACAGCCCTCGGGACCCGCGGCCGCAACCCATCTCGGCCAGACTGGCTGCACGGCTGCAAGAGCTCTTCGGCCCAGACGCCTGATCGCGTCGCTCCTCGGGGGTTTTTACCCCCACCTAAACCACTCCAGGGTCCCCCGCAGAAGCCCGGGACAAGTCAGTGTTTTAACTTTTAATGAGTCTCGAAATCTTTTCGCGAAATATGCATGGCCCTAGGTATAGCGTAGAGGCCGGAAAAATTCGCGGATTCATTTATAGATAGGCTAGAATACAAACTAGTTTACTTTCGTGCTGCTACAGTGATTGGACCACGTTTTACCTCAAGGACTCTGAGCCAATGGAAGACCCTAAAAAAGGGAAGGGGGGGTTCAAATCACAAGCATCCCAGTTAACGAGGTATTACTAGAGACCTGAAAAATTCGCGGATTCATTTCGCAATAGGATAGAGTCTAAATACTTTTGACATTATTTTGCTTCAGTGATTGAGCTACAGTTTATCTGAAGGACTCTGGGCCAATGAAAAATCTTTAACAGAAGAATTAGCGAAAGTCAACAGGTGTTACGAGTCGGTAACCAATGAGCAGATGTAATTTGCACGAGTGCATAGAGGATCATGGAGTCTATCCTATAGGTATTTGAAATAGTGAATTTTCCCGGTCTCTAGGTATTAATAGAGACCTGCAAAATTCGCGGATTCATTCGGTGATAGGCTAGAATTCAAACATATATACCTCTTAGATAATTTTGCTTTTGGCTTACTGTTCATCTTGGCGAATCTCATCCAATTATAAACCCTCAAGCAAAGAAGGATTGAATCACAGACAAACCAGCTGAGACGACTTACATGTCAACAACCAATGAAATTGCGTTATTTGCCCAGTGTACAGGAGAATGTGCAGTCTATCCTGAAGGCCATAGGAACCACCAATTTTGCAGGTCTCTAGGTATTATGAGTCAGTAGCCAATGAGCTGTCGTAATTTGCCAGAGTTCATAGAGGATCGTGGAGTCTATCCTAGAGGTCATTGAAACCACGAATTTTTCCAGTACCTAGGTATGGGAAACAGTACTTCTCTTTGGCTGAGGTAGCAGATAAACAAAATATTTGCGAGTATGCGACCAATATATTACGCTATTTCGCAAGTGTGCTAGCATACATGTGTGCAAGCATTAAAGTGTTGCAAGCATTCAATTGTTTTTCAAGCATACAAGCGTGCAAGCATGTAAGTGTGCAAGCATGCTGCGGCATTTCTACTTCTTCTCTGCCGTCTCCTCCTCTACCGGTTCCTTCATCACGTACGAACGTAATTTTCGTAACGCTGAAAAATTGTAGCCCCTCTCAGCAAAATAAGTTTCACTTTAAAATTAAATACAAGTAAAATTTCGATTTATCGTTACTCATTTAGCCTTCTGTTTCTGTTTGTCTGTAACTGTAAAAAAAAAATTTTCTTCGAATCTTTCAGTACTCGCCAGAGATGTGTAGAAACCTAACATCTGTAACGAACAAGTTAATATGTTATTATGTTCCAAATACACTAATGATATAAAACTTGAATACGGACTGTAACATCAGAATGTTTAAAATAATGCCGAGCGTGATAGATATACGCAATTTGTGTTTTCAACTACATTCCTGGACGCGAATCACTCTTAGTTTCCGCACCCGCCGCTAGAACTCGCTGCTGGAGCAGCTACTTCTACTATCAAATCTTTCCATTTGCAGACCGAAATTTTAAATCTATTTAATGAAACGTCTCCGATAAAGTGAAAAAGACTATAAGAAAATACTAAACCCAGGCATTAGATCTGACTTTCTACAATGAATTGTATTAAAAGACTGTTCATCTTGTTAAAATTCATTAAACAGTTATACGTATAAAGTTTCCCTTTGGCTTTTTGAGCTTTGGTTTGCGCTATCCGTCACAGATGGCAGCACCGTGGTTACACATTTCCTTTCCACGCGACGTCCGTCCCATTCACGTAATTACTCTCACCAAATGCCGTACACTGGGAACTAAGATGTTAAGGGGGTGCCTCCCATTTCAGGTCAAGATTTTATGTTTACAGTACATACAGATAAACATTTAGACTTTTTCAATTTTTTAACTTTCACGAAATGAAAAATATATACAGCACATGCTTTTTGCTTAATTATCTGCCAAAGTTACGTTTTTAACGTTTTTGGGTTGTAAAAATAAGGAGAATTTAATTTATTGCAGAACTGAAACTTTTTCGGTTTAACTGCAATGTCACTGGCTACTTCAAGAAATGGTTTGAATTTCTTTCAGAAAATATTAATTAATTTTAACTGGCATTTCGAAATTCTCAAATTTGTTATGATTTTGACAACTAAGAAACATGAAATGAGTTTTTGTGACAGAAATGCAAACCAAATCATGAAGTAGCCAGTGGCATTGCTGTTAAACCTAAAAAGTTTTAGTTCTGCAATAAATTTAATTTTCCTTATTTGTACAACCCAAAAACGTTGAAAATGTAACTTTGGCAGCTAATTATGTAAAAGTATGCGTTGTATATATTTTTTTCCATTTCGTGAAAGTTAAACAATTGAAAAAGTCTAAAAGTTGATAAGTGAATAATATAAATATAAAATCATGACCTGAAATGGGAGGCACCCCCTTAACACATAAAAACCATACGTCAGTGTCAACAAACCAACAAACAGACACCTTTCAAATTGTCCACGGATTACTTTTAAATACTGTATAAAGTTATTAGTGTATGTATATATGTAGATGTACCTATGTACCCAAGCCCACAGTGATTTCACGTTACTGTTATCCGTCTATTACAAGGATTAATAATCAGTTTTTTTTTTCAAATAGGTACCAGTTTATAAATAAAGCAAAATGCAAAATCTCAACGCAATCATCGGCTCTCACTTTCACTTTCTAGAGTTTTGACTTCTAAAACTGAAGTGTTGCAAAAACTTTTAAAATGTAAATGTTGTGTTGATGGAGCGTTTCGATGTTGTTGTTACACTAGTTAATCTGTTTTAGAGTTAAGGAAAGCAAAACTTGTAAATTAAATCATTGACCATTTTAAATGTTTTCACGATAAACATTAAATATGCTAAGACTCCCAGGGAAGAATTTTGTTTTCCATTGTTTTACAAATTATAGCCGTAGGTTTAATACAATTTCTTTAACATACGCCATTGCAGTTTTGCGCTGATTGTCATTAGAAAAATTCATAAGTAGGTACAAAATAATAAATTTAAAAAATGAATACATAAACCCACAGAAAACAAGCCTAAACGAGCTGTGATTTAGGTTTGTTCTCATTTTTTAATTTCTTATTATGCATTAATATTTTTGACGTGACAACGTCTAATAAATCGATGAACGCCGGCTGCACGCACGAAAAAGTGTCCCGTTACGCACATATTTCCGTTACGCTGTGTCCCGTTGCACAAATTGTTCCGTTACGATGTGTCCCGGTACGCTCATTGTACGCTTGCGCCGCATCTATCTCTCTTCCACTCGACTGTTTATAAAGTGAAGTGAAATGTTAATGTGGTTTTCATTGCTTATTACGACAACAATTTCGGCAATAAAGGTTAATTATTCTTGCATTTGAAAAAATGATTACTAGTATAATTTCAAGTATTTATTCTTTTATTATTATTAAAATAAAAATGATTCAATTTTATTCATAAATTATGCAATCAGTTCATCAAAGTTTTTTTATGACGTCACGTTAAACTATCGTCCGTAAACCGACTTTACAGACAACCAATTTTTTTTCCATGACAAACAGTTCAAAACTGCAATTGCGTGTGTCCAAGAAATTGTTTTAAATCAAAATTCCCCATTGCGTGAATCGTTTAAAGAACGTTTCAAGTTGTAGGTTTGATGACATCTGGCGGATTTAGTGCTTTATGAACGAGCGTGATCCGATTGCGTAAGTTTGTGTGTTGCATCGTTTGTGAACCTAGCCTTAGTTCTCGCTGCCGGCGCCGGGGAGTGACGTCACACGCAGATGAGCGGCCTGCTATCTCTCGCATGTCACGGAGCGACTCCGGGGTAACAGGAGAGAGGAGAGCTATCTAGCGGACGTTTATTTCACTCACAAGCTGCTGCTTCCGCATGTGTCTAGCTACAATTTGCATTCCAATGCGTTATTCTCAGGGTTCGTACAGCTAGGAAAAAGAAAAGATACGCGGTAGTAACAACTTAACATGTTTAATTTTAAAAAAAAAATCAATTCGTTCATGAAATTTGTGTTCGTTTATAAAATCGGAAAGACTTATTAGTTGGAATTTAAGTATTTTATTTCATTAAAATGCATTTAATTTTTTTGGTTAGTGTTTATTTTAATTCAAATAATTTAGGTACACAGTGGAAACTTTCTCATTTCAATGTTCCTATGGCACATGCGTTTTCTTTAGATTTTAAGTAATATTTCCCTTTCGCTTGTGTACTCGTTTTTTCTACGAATAAGTTGAGTTTTTTTCTGAGTTCATTTAATTATTTTCTATGTAGTTGAATTATTTGTAACTATAAAGAGTTTATGAAAATTTAAATCTTTCTACCACCATCCTTTTTTATTCAATTGCTGGGCTCGCGATTTCATCTGCATTATTTAGATGTAAATTATTGAAATAATTTTATTTATACAATAAATTAAAACTCCCTAATTTTTAATGTTGATAACAGTATTTATTTATCAACTTAAACTTTAAACGCAATTTGATGTATTCATAAACTTAACTTAACAGTGAAAAGTAAGAACTAATATTAAATTAATTTTAAAAATAAAAATGAAACCAAGATATGTTTCTATGCTCGCCAAGCGAAGCATTTGAAGCCTTGCAGTTTTGGTTTTTTTATTGTTACAAACAGTAGTGTAATTGTTTCATTTATAGAAAACATTTTTGTTTAACAATTTTATAACGAAATGAAAAAGTATAAAATATTGCATTCATTAACACCCACAGTAAATATATATATATATAATTACCGCAGTATATATATATATATATATATATATATATATATATAGTACAATAGAGCTATTCAGAACGGAAAACAGTTTACGGTGTAAAATTATCACAACTTTGGAAAAGTTTAACATAGCAAAAAATAAAAATAAGTTCATTCTGGGGTTATTATCTGAAACCTGTGTTAGTTTCAAGACAACTGCATAATTAGATTTTGAGTGTAATCGTTTCGTACGGATAGACTGACAAACATTTTAAACGTTAGAAAATAAGATAAACATAATCCAACTGAAACCATACAAGAAATAGATTTTATTTATTTGTCTATATTTTCCCTCGTCGCAGCGAAATGGCTTCGTCTTTGTCCAGACTCGCGGAATGCCTCGAGACACCCATCCTGCGATCAATGAACTCACGGCTTCTTGTCCTTGCGATAAACACAGCCACTGGCCAGAAGGATTCTCTCTTTACTTTATGGGCTCGGAGCTCAGACTTTACAACCACCGGGAGAGATTTCTGAACGCGGGACTTGCAGAAAGTGTCTCGGGAGTAAGCAAATAAAACACTACTTGTGTTTTATACTGTTAAAGGTGGGAGTGAAACTAAAGGCCAAATAATGGTTCTATCAAGGAAAAAATAAATAATTCGAACCTTTTATAACATGACTGCCGTAGTTTAAGAATGATGATCAGTGTCGTGTTAGTGATAAATGTGTGGACTAAGCAAAGTTTTGGAAAAAATAAAGCAAAGAAATAAACATGAACATGTTAAGCCGAACTTTTACTATGTATAAGTTATTTTCCTTTAATTTTTTTTTTAATTTGTTTGTGATATTTTAGAGATATTTTGAAGAAAAAACTAAACACTTAATATATCTTAACTAATGATGCTGGCAAAGACAAACAGTTAGGACTGTTTTATTTTCTCAGTTATAATTGTCATAATTAAAGAGAAAAATTAGTAACTTCCCATGAGTAACCTCACTAGACGAGGGCTTATAACGGAAGTTCATTTTATTCGTGTTTTACGACCACGTGTTTAAACAGCGCACCCGGAGGGGAACTAGCTACTCGATGCTAAAAAAAAAAAAAACATAAGCGCCAGAGTAAAGCCATATTGCGTATCCGTGAAGCAATCTTCCTCGGCGAGCGCGTGGCAAGGAAATTTGTCGTGTTGTTCCTAGAGAGTGGAGCGGCGTAGTCGATGCTCAAGCGGGAATCAATAGCGCCATCGTCTTTACGACCGCCACACACCGGGTCGTGAAAAATAACTCCGCACACCCTGTGTGCTTCAAGGAGCCATTCCGCTTGGCGCGGGATTGCACTGCGCGCTTTCTCAACTTTACTGCAGTCTTTCCCTCGGAAGGAGAGCACATATTCTCAGTCTGGAAGATCACACAGCTTAAGACTAGTTTTAAAAAACAACTTTCCACCGGTTTTGCATCTGTAATCAGTTTTTTCACAGCAAAATACCACTGCTTTATTGTTGAAAACACTTTTTTTAATATTTATAACTAGTTAGTTGTAACGCCGGAGTCGTAATGCCGCACGACCAACACGTTACGACAGGGCCGTCGAACCGTCGTACATCGTTCCAGCCCGACTGATAGTTGCGTAGGGTCACTATCACGACAGCATTATCCCGACGATTTCTGATTTCGCTGTCGGCAAATCGTGCCAAACCAAATACTACCATGAAATGCAGTAGAGAATGCGCTAAAAACAGCCTAGAAGAAAAAAAAAGAGCATGCTATCTCAGCCCATTTTTTTTTTGCTGATTTCTGTAATTTTTCAACCCAGAGCGATATACAATACCACGAGCGTGAACTTTTAAATAATAAGTTCTTCGCCAAACTCGTTGATTCTTAAATTAAATCTTCACCAATCTACAACAACAACATTGACCATCGGCACGATGATATCCGTTATATAAACAGATGAAGCCAAGCTACAAATATCCAAAAGAAATTTAATATATTCAGCATAACGATTTACCAATTAGGTAAATATTTTTGAAGTTTAGTTCTGTAAGGGTTTCGTTTACGTTTGATTTTCTGTCGGGCAGCACAACACGACAAAATTAGAAATAGAAACGTGACTTAGTGTTTCGTTGCCGTACCGGATGTGCGTCGTTCCAGCGGCAATCCGGTGACGGCGTCTATGGAGTAGGAGTGTCGGCGGTCTTCTAGGTGGTCGCAGGAGTGGTTGCCTTTCGGTATGACGTCATCTCCGGGCGTTGACAATAGGAGCATTTTTTTTTATCCCTGGAATTTTTTTTTCTTTCACACAGAACCACCACTTCCCTGGACGGCAGACTGCTCTTCAGACGCGCAAACATTGCGGGTTGCAAGCTCCGCAGGTGTCGAGTACAAGTGCTCACTAAAAAACAACAACAAAGGTAAACCAAGGAAGAGTGCGTTTACCTACGGCACAACCTACTTACATAACTACACTTGAAGATACACTTGAAAAATATTATAAATACAATTTATATAATTAATATTCTAAATAGATAAAAGTTTTTAATTATATGGAACAGTGTTCAATATCAATCACTAAAGTAAAAAAATTAAAAGCAAATTAAAATTTTGGATTTGTAAGTAGTCTTATTTTATAAGAAGCCTTTTTTTATAATGTGAAAATTTTGCATGGTGCAGGTGCAACGTAATAATGAACATAATTTTTTTTCATAAAGTGAGTTAAGAAGTATAATTTCAAAAAGTTGAAGTAACCACCAAGCAATATGAATCCAAACCCAGAATAACGGATATTAGTATTTCAAACAATACACAACCCAATTAAAGTATAAGTTTATTTGTTTAAATAAAACACTTTATAGATATAGCAAATATTATTTATTTGTAGACAATATTTTACATTATAAAAATTTGGAGGAAAAATATCCAAGCATCAAATGCAGTTTTTAAATTTTAAGAGCGCAGTACAAAATTATAACGTTTAAATTCACCAATTACTTTAAACTATCGCGCGATTTGCAATTATAGCTGGAACGTGGCATATTAACTCTCGAGATGCTATATAAATGTTAAATTTAGCTGAACCACCTCTGTAAAACACCAAATGAAGTTGACCCCAATTTGAAATGGGAATGCATCAAATAAAATAAATACCTTTATGTTTTACAAGCGGCACATGTTCATTTATGTGGCTTCAATTCCAATATTGGAGCCAGACATTTTGACCTTAAAGGTTGTGTATTGGTAAAGTATCTAACTTCTGATTAAATAATTTCTTTTTTTTTTTTAAATATTAGAAGGCAATTCGAAACTCTATACCCGTGGCAATATGTTATTTATTAATTGGTTGTTTGATCGCTAGATGGAAACTCTACTTTTTCCTTTTTTACGAGCTGTATTTTTTACGATTGTCCTATATTGGTTGGGTATAATTTTCGAAATGTGTCTTCATGTTTTTATTTCATTTATATTTCTCTTTTTTCTACATTCATTTGTGTGTGTACATATACCTACTGTAACGATTTCGTCCAGTTTTTTTTCAGGCTCCAATATTTTTATTATTATTATTATTTTGTTTATGAACTCATTCTAAGAACATACACACAAAATATACCTCGAAATTTATGGTCACTATCACATGCCCATGACAATTAAGTGTAATGTTATGTATAAATATATGCATATACTCCAGGCAAAAGATCGGTTTGAAAAACGATCACTTTCTCAAGACTACTGGATTGTTTTTGAGTTCAGAGACAAACTAATTTTACAGTTAAGGTTTATTTAATGATTCTGTCGTAGGTATTTTCAAACATAAATGACGAATAATATAATTTGTTACCAAATTTGTTCATAACTCATTCCATCAATTATTTACTTTGAAACAAAATAAATACATATTAAAGCTCAAAATGTGACGAAGACTCGCCAGAATTATAATAATGTATGACTTATACTATCAATATAATTAGCATTAGACATCACTTTACAACAAAATGGAACAACATGGCATTTAAAAACACACTTGCAATTCAAACAATTTAACACAATTACATACATAGATAAATAAATTATATTTGCGAAGACATGGTATTATTTTACAAAGAGTAATAAAATTAATCAGCCGCAGATAATATATATGTTGTATGTCATGTCTACAGCTTTCCCGTAGCAAAAAAAAAATAGATATGTATATTTTATAGGACTGCGGGCATACAGGGAAAACATTTTATTTGCTAGCATTATTTTTATAATGAATTAGCTGCCCGACCCGGCTTAGCACGGAAAAAATGAGACCAAATCTCTTATTTACAGTTATAATAAATGAAATAAAATGAAAATTAATTAATTTTGATAAAAACTTAATACAACGCTTTGTAATGTACCGAAGAAAAAACGAATAGCACCGATGGTTTCCCGACTCTCGAGCACGCAACGTTGTCATGGAGACGAAGTACCCACTGTTTCCCGGGCTTAAACACCAATCAACATTGATAATCAGTTTATTATTAATTATAAGTTATTAAGACCATTAATCTAAATAAAAACTATGCTATCTCTCAAGTTGCAAAAAAATTACACATAAATGCCAATTTTCATCGAAATCGGTTGACTTAGGGAAGAGTCCACTGGAAACAAACATCAGGACACTGGATTTATATAAATTAAGACTAGATACCGCAGTCTACAGGCTGAACCAAAATAGCTCACTACACTTGCCCCTCATCAAAGGTACGTCACCGCGAGCCTAAACTAAGAAAAAAAGTAAACAATGCAGTAGGCGTTGCCAAGCGAAGCAATAGCAATGTGTTCGGTATATTCCATTGACTTTAGCGATCGAGCAAGTCTTTTCGCTTGTGCTTGGCATGACACCCTCGAAAGACTTTATTTACGTAAAACAAGTCTTTAGTTTGCAAGGCATTGAATCATTTAAAAAATGCAGTAACAAAACAAAGTCAAAATTGAGATGATGTATTAACTAATCGACTAATCAACCCCGAAGTGCAGGCAAACAATGCAAAAGCCGTTGCCGTGGAGACGCAGAAGTTATCAAAAATCCAAACGCCCTGCTACCAGTGATGCAAATAAAGCTTCAAAAATGCTACAAAATTAGGCTCCATATCCATCCCACACAAATCCTTCACTTGTTCCGGGATAAAAAGTATCCTATGGCACTCTCCGGCCCATAAACTATCTCCAGCTGCGTTGCTGCGTGAAAGACGAAATATCAGACATACACAATTTCGCTTTTATAATATTATCAATTACTAGTACTATATGATATAGAATAATATAAATTAAAATGTAATGTATATGACGGTCTTTATGTCTGTTATAATCTTGTATTGTCAGTATTGAATTTTTAACAAACAAATTTCTTTAATGTTTTATTTTATGACCAAAATTATTTACTTCACTTCTTACACCCATTGCAAAAAAAAAAAGTGTCACGAAACCTGATGCTGACATCATTAAATAACCTTCTAAATGTTTATTTCTAGCATAAATAAAATATTTATAATCGTTTATAAAAATAAATATTTTAAAAGTTATACTTCTTTATGCGCGTTATGAAAAATTGATGATAGTGAATTTTTATGATAAGCGCGCACCATGCAACGAAATTTTCTCAGGGTGAAAAAAGGCCACTTAAAAAATACATAGGTACATAAAAATGTGATATGTGCTTTTAATTATATAATTTAGTAATTGATACTGAACACTGTCCATATCAACAAAAACCGTTATTTATTGTGAATATTAATAATATAATTTTGGTTTATTAATTTTGAAAGGGTTTTTAAATAAGTGAGTTCATGACCCAGTTTGTATATTTTATTTTCATTATAAATTATTAATTCCTAAAAAATTAAACTTAAAAAAATTATAATAAACGTTCAGATTGTTTACTGCTTTAAATTAACATAAAATTTATTTATATTAGTTTACTAAATTAAATAAGCAATTGTATAGACGTGTTAATTTTAAAATGGAGTACTAATAATTTATTTTAAAATTTCAATATTTTTTTTTAAATTGTATGCTTAACCAACCGTATTTATAATATCACTCCAGTACATGTATTATTTAATTTATATTTATTAGTTGCTTTCAAATTTAATGTTAATTATTTTACTACGAGCGAACTAATTCCTCGCACATATTCATTTCTAAATAGTTGCGTTGGGGTGAATTTTTCAGGGTTGCGGAATCATACTTCTGCTACAGCGGTTTCATTGACCCGCCCGTGGCGAAGGTGGTTTGTTTTATTGTTAAAGTGGTTCGAAAGCTCGTTGTAACAAAGAAGCGTTCTGAATGGTCGGGAGGTTTCGGAAGATGCGCCGCGGATCGTTGAATGCAGCACAGCAGCTCGCACTCGCAGCGTTAACAGCGCCCGCGCGTCCTGGGCGGAGCTGAGGGCGAGATTAGAGCGACGAGAGAGTCCGCCGCCGCTATTGGCGCGGCTATCTGGGCCACGCGGTAAGCCCCCCGCGCGAACCCGGCAAATCCCTCGGGCGCTTCCTCGCAGACAAAGTGTATCCCCATCAGACGTAAAAAAAAAAAAAAAAAAAAATTACGCGCGGTGGAGTTAAATGAAGTTTTATATAGGATTGCAAGGACGTGGGTGGACGGATACATAACAAAACCCGCATTTTGAGTACGTTGACTCATACCTCATGTCGAAACTTTCCCAACATAACATTTTAGTTCTTCCATTATTCAGGCAAGTTTTTTTTTTACATCGTCCAAAAAAATATAACGAGTTGAATCCAAGCTTCATCTCACCGAGCTTATCAAATGGGAACAGACTTGAAGCACTTGTTTTACGCTAAAATGTGCTTTCGAAAACCTTAACCGGGTTAACACGATCAGAGTAAACGTAACACGAAGTAGTCAATACGTGTTCAATATCTGTATACGCTTAGCTCGGTAATTTACTTCAGTGCCTCGGGTTTAACTTCGCTTGATCGTTGCGTTTATTTAGTTGTAGCTGCACCAGGCACAAAAAATAAAACCTGCAGAAAGCAAATAAAATTAAAAAAAACTTACGAGACATTTATTTATTTGTCAAAATAACTGAAATTTGGTCATTTTATTATCTTATCAAACAAAATGAATCAGCTGATATTTGAGAGAGGTGTGTAATAAATAATTTTTGATCTAAGTCGAAAATCAAAATTTAAAAAAAAAAATATATCGTTTCGGAAACAGTAGCTAATTTTTAGTTAATAAAAGCTGTCTGTAGTTTAACTGTAGGATTCATGTGTATTTTGGTATAACGAGCAAGATTTCATGTTAAACCGGAGAATGCGTTAAATAAAGAAGGCAAAAGCATTTTATCTTAAACCTGGTCCCCTCTGGACGTAAAAGCGGCAATCACCATTTTTCACACGGACTAAACACGGGAGCTCGCACTTAGACGATCTTCCTGTAACTGCGTCCCGGAAAGTACCCTGCTTCGTGTCTTCTTCCAACCAGTTGGAGTTCCAACGCTCCAACACCGTTAGAAATTACAGTCCAGTTAGGGACTTTTCAACGAAGCATTTGACTCTTCGTAAATCCAAGTAACTGAACCTTCGTATGAACTACGCCGTATTTCGGCTTCCGAGTTTAATGTTTGGTTGTGGACAAACGTGACAAACGTGGAAAAACAATACTGCTCTTGCTGCAGACATAATCTATTTTTGGATGTTGTGTTAATACACCAATTATAATTCTTTTGAAATAATGTTCAAAGTAAAAGAACTCATATTCCGTTCATTTACGAAAATCCCTGGATGATTTGTAACCAAAGTTCTTCTTTAAATAATTGAAAGTGAACATTTTTTAACAGTGAAACAGTTTCGTCACATCGCGCGTCTCGTCAGTGAAGGAACGCATAGACGTCCTGCGTGCAACAATATGTCTACGAGAGGTATAAAAAAGAGGGGGGGGGGCAGGAAAGAAGCAGTTTCCTTTAATGAGGACCCCTGGAGGCCCTAGAGGGAGCTGCTAGCGCGGGATGTTGCCATCCGGAGAAAAGTACGCTCACCTGGGGTCTCCGCCCCGCCTCCTTCATCTGTTCCTCCGTGTGATTCTCCGATGGATTAGAGAGATGGCGTGCTGTGAAGTAGTTGAAGTCGATCTTTACCTCAACACCGCAGTATCGCAACACTAAAAAAATTGCTGGGAAACGTACTTTGGCGGTCGTATAGTATGGTATGCCCTGCGCCTGGTTCCTGGTTGTGGAGCCGGTGGAGCCGACCACCATCTGGGATTGCAACGTCACAGCACCATCGTGAATGACATTCAACTTGACCTTGACCCCGAAAACCATTTTTGATCCACTATTTTGTATTGCCACATTTTTGTATTACCTGCGTCTTTCATTCCGCCATTTTGGAGGATCAAAGATGGCTGCCATGATGTCACACTGGATGATGTAATATATTCCTTAACATTAGTGATGGGCAGTCATTCTGCTGGTGGCTGCCGTGGAGGAAGGATCCGTCGTAATTTATAATCGAAAGACCGCACCCGGTTCGAACCGAGGACTCCATATAATTAACATTGTTTTTTTATTATAATTTTTTATAACTTTTTTTGTTCTTTTTAAAAAAAATCCACATTTCTACCATAAAAATTCGGATTTTCAAGGTAGCAACCGTAACGAAAAGAGCAACGTTCTAGATTCCAAGATGGAGAAATGATTTTTATTAAAATTTAATTATTTAATTTTTAAATTTTCCCATATTTTCTAGCATAATAATTACAGATATTCAAAATGGCGTACGTAAGAAAACATCAACGTTAAGGAGTGGGGCATTCGATGTCATGAGAAAACAAAATTTCATATTTCAAAATGGTGGTTTATAAAAAGGCGACAATATAAAACGGTGGCAATATAAAATGGTGGAAATACCAAAACAGTGGATCCAAAAAGGCTGCTGGGGTCAAGGTCAAAGACAAAAGTCAAGGTCAAGTTAATTCAAAATAGGCGCCGTGATGTCACAATCCAAGATGGCGGTCGGCTCCACAGGCTCCACAACCAGTTACCAGGCGCAGGACATACCAAACTATACTACTCTTGATCCACGCGGGGACGCGGCATTAGGCCGAAAATCATTAGACCGAAAGTTACTAGACCGAAATGTACTAGACCAAAAACTTGAAAAATTATCTTGCTAGGAAAATGTCTTAACTCTGGCAATAGGCACTAGACCGAAAGGTACTAGACTGAAAGGCACTATACAAAAAGGCACTTTTTCGAAAGGCACTAGACCGAAAGGCACTTAAATGAAAACCGTTTCTCCGAAATTTCGGTCAAATGACTTTCGAAGTAGTGCCTGCTACCCGACCACGCTTGATGATGGTTAATAAGTATGGAATTGGAATTTACGTTCTTGAACCACATTCTCTTACGAAGTACAGTCCTTTAAAACTAAATCCACAAGCAAACACCGATGCTTCTGGTGTCTTGCAAACCTCGCACAGACCATCAGCTGGCTAAAAACCGGGTTATCGCTGTCTCCAGGTAGCAGTCCATGCATGGCCCACCCCGTGAAGTCTTCATCAGAACATACAGCCCGCTTCTTTGCGCTGTTCGCCTGCTGCACGAGGGAAGTTCAAGTATTCTTTCAATCAAAATTAAATTACCTCAAATGCTACGTGTTACCACAAATTCTTTTTTTTTTTTGTGCTTCATCTGTTTGAGAGCCTCAGGATACTTTGGCGTGGAGACCGGCAACCATTTTCCATGAAATCCAGCAAACCCGTTACACCATAACTCTGTCATTTTTATCTTAGGAAAGGCAGTCACTGTCATACTCTTACCATTTCTTTGCTGTTCTATGGAGAAAATATATTTTATGAGGCTGTATAAGTGAAAAAGTTTTATTGTCAGACATCAAAAAATATCTTAATGTTTTTGCTGAAATCGTTGTTGTGTTCACTTCTACCATGTTTTTAATGTTAATGTAGCTGCTAGAGTTCATTACTTTCTAGTACTTCGAAGTTTTATTAACGCCCGTTGTCCGTCTACCATAAGTTTAACACCCACATTCACAAATTACCGTCGTAAGAACTAGTGGTTAACACACTAAATATGGAATTTAATATACACATATATTTCTCACTACGTTCCCGCTACAAATCACACGAATACACCTGACAAATATCAATAGTTTGATATTAAATATTTAAATTATTTTCAAGTTTATAATATTTCTAGACATGTTTCAGCCGATGTATTGTTCACAAATAAACTAATTGAAATACTTCCTGTATTTTATGTAAGATTTATTTCGTAGTTTTTTTTTTTAATGTAGTCTAGAGTTGCGCATGGAAGTAAGAAAATCCGTGATAACGTTCTTTCTCGTCTGGCTAGTGGGGAGTTGCTTGTAAATGTTTTGCTCATGTTTTGTGTTTGCTTAAGAGCTCAAGAGGAATGCTCATGGCTATCTCACATCAGATTACACGAAAGCCATAAGACGTGAGAAGGTTATATTTAAGTAGCTGGAACAACTTTTTTCCTTTTTTTTATTTATGGAGGTTTGTGTTTACTTCCCAGTTTTTACAACAAAAAAGGCACTCCAAAAACACCGTCTTGCATAAGCTTAAAACTGCTTGACTTTGGGAAAACATATGTACGTTTGGTATCATAGCGTGAATTATATTTTCCCCTCGTACAGTAGCATACTATTTATTTTAAGGCAAATTCTGGTAGAGAGGAAATGAATATGTTAAATGTAAAAACAAAACTTCTGTTTATAAAATATATATAAATATTATAGACCTAGATGCAAACAAACATTGAAATAAGAACCTTTTGTGGAAATATAACGTCAATAGTTATGTACGCATATTTAGTGCGACTTCAATATTTTACATGTTGATAAATGGATACCGACAATTCAACATACTTATGACTGAACGGAAGATGCGTAAAGGGCTAAAGATAGAATATGACATTGGTTTTAATTTCCTTTTCTAGGATAATTAAAGCAGAAAGAGTGAACGGTTACAATTGTTTTATATCAAGGAAACAACAATTTTAAAGATTTCCTATATTTTATTATAAATGGGATATTACGAACTTCTTCGAAGACAAAACAAAAACACTTGTATTCTGCTTCCTCTCCATAATTTATTTTTTTTATTCATATCAGTACCCCAGTCTTGACATGTAGTCTGTGACATGAAACTAACCTAGTAAATATTAATGTCTTGGCTTTGAAAATCCTGACTAGTCAGCCAATGAAAACTATTTTCAGGCACAAATGCATTTCTATAAATCTTTCTACGAAAAAGAGAAATAATTTGCAATGAAGGCATTTTACTTCAATGTGTTTTTTTTACAAATGAATAAGACTTCACATTACTGCAGTTCTGCTGAGACTAAGAAAAATTTATTATAACTTTTTAATTTTTTAAATACACTGTACCCAATATTTTATGGTGATAGCATCTTTTTAAATCTTAAAATAACATTTAATATAAATAATTGATTTCCATTAAGTTACGTAATGGACACAAAAAATTGGTCTATGCCAGACAAATTTGTATTTTAAAGAAACATAACATTAGTTCTCACGTCAGTTTACAGAATAATTACTGAAGATTTAAACACTGAAATAACTTGTTTTTAAATCCATAACAAAACTTTTTAATGATAAGCGGTGTTAAGAGTAGACACATTCTCCTTGAGTTCAAATATGCGCACTTTGCCAGGATATTTTGTTACCTTACATGTTTGTATTTAGGATAATTATTTGTTTTCAAAACTATCGCTCTTCCCTTTTACCTGCCTATTAACATGAAGAATTCAATAACAAATTAAATATTTATAAGTTAAGGGAATTAAGAGTCAAACAAAGTATAAGTTATAGAAAAGGTTAGACAAATACACATTTCAAGATATTCTATCACCACAGAAATGGCATGTAAATGTGTGAAACAGAATTTTAAAACTGACTTTTATAAAAATGATAAATCTTAAACTATCAAATATATTTAAAATGTCTAATGTTGTGTTAAATAATTCTGATACAAATAATCGCTGAATGCTGGTGGAATATTATCTTACATTTCTATCAGCTTCATTGCAGTTTTTTTTTCTCCTTATTTTATTTGCTGCACCAAATAATGAAGTTCAGTTTGGGGAACTTGAGCTACGGCCCAGAGTGTTCATTGTTGATCTCGCTGCTGTATTGTTTGGTCGCCCTTCTCGGGCAGTGAGTAATTGGACCTGTTCTCCCGGGGAAAGACCGCAGGAGGGAGGTCGTTAAAGGTTCTGCCCTGGGGCCAGGATTTATATGAATTCGGCCGGGGTATTACGAGAACGCGGGCAAGGAGTGTGAAAGTGAGGGGGGGGGGGGGGTACAAAAAAATAACTTTGAAGGAAACGTCCAGAAGGAAAAGGAGCTGAAAAAGTGGGAAGCTGAAAGAAAAAAAAGGAATAAGAGAAAAGGGGTGAAATACAGTTTGATCCTAATTCCCTCTCGTTTCCTCTCCATTAGTCAGGAGATAGACACTTGCAAGGGGAGTTTCCTTTTTTGCTTTTTTTTTTCACTGCTTTCGCTGCGACTCGCACTGGTTTGGTTCTCGCCTCTCTACTTCCATTCTCTTCATTTTCTCGCCCTTCATTTCCTTTCTCTTCCCTCTCCCCAACAAACACCCCTATTACCAGTCGCCCCCTGAACCGCATGCTCCAGACGCAACCCCGCCATGTGCTACACCCTCCCCCCCTTCCCCTTCCTTGGTTACCAGCTGATTAGGCCGCATATCTCATCCCCAACAAGCCCACCCTTCTACTGGTAAGTAGTTATCCCAAAGAAGATTTAGTATCCCGCTATATGCACGTGTCTTAATCGCCCGAGAGTTGAACATCCTACACGCGTTCTAACTGAAATTTAGCTTGGCAGACCAAAAAAAAAAAAAAAAAAAAAACCTTGATATTTTTTAAATCAAATTGTCTGCGGGAGATCGTAGAAGGATTCTTTCAGGCAATGGTGCTTGACATATATCAACGTTTTCCTAATTTATCTCCAGAATCATTGTTTTTCGTTGGGTAAGTTTTATTTCATTTTATCTTTATTAATGTGTATCCGATTCATATAAAATATTGCTGCTACAATGAGACGTTTTAACTTTTGTGAACTGTCCAAAATGAGAATCTAATTGATTGCAGAATTGGAACTTTCCAATGTTTAAACTCAATGCTAATGGCTTTTCCATTACGTAAATTTTATGTTCAAGAGAAAGATTTTTTACAAGTGCTTCAGTTATCACTCATACTTTGACATGTGGACAGTGTTATGTAATTAACCAAACAAACCCAGTTTTATGTAGCTCCAGAATAGCTAATCACATGTCAGTGATAATTTTGTTAGTTTTATAAGATATTTCAGATGTCAAAGTCTGAATGTTTGCTGAAGCACCTGTCTTAAATGTAACAGTTATACTTTAATTAATTTTTAACTCCAATAAAGAGTTTGTTTAATACTGACACAATGAATCAATGCGGAATGCAATGTTTCACTTAGCGCTCCAACAATACTAGAACTTGAACAGCAAAATAGTTTCCAAGACAAATTGGGCAAAACCAAGTGACGTAATTTTATACTTTTACAGATTTATATTAAGTCTCTTGAATTGAAAGCAGTAAACCATTAAATTAACCTACACAAAGGGCACAACATTATTTAACGTCGAACACGCATGACATAGTTTTCTTTTGCCTCATATGAGATAAGAGAAGAAAAACGTTTTTTGTAGGCTGCGTGCTGCTGTAGCGTTTGCACCCATGGCAACAGACCAGTGATAAATCAAATTTCTCGCGGAAGGTACAATAAAGGTTCATTATTATTTTGCAGCTAATGAAGGCGTATCTTACCGTAATCTGGGTAATCGTGAATTATGAGTGCGGGGTGGAAACTTGGGGAAACGCGAGTAAATGGTAAGTTATAACAGCATGCGAGAAGACACCGACAAGGTTTTTTTTTTTAAAAAAAATGAAAAAAAAACCTACGCGTTTGTACTGTTAAAAACCACTTGACTTAATAATATGCAAACTTTAAGTAAAGCAAGAACTTATTAAGCCTTAATTAATAAATTAAAGTTTTTATTTTTGTCAACATGACTCAAACGCTAAGTTATAATAGTTAAAAAGTGTAAAAAAAACCTAAATATTTTTTTTTGCCTGTGTACTTACTCAGTAAATTATATAAATGTCAGGTTAAAAATGCGTTTTAAAACATATTATATATTTCATTTTTCTGTAGCGTCTGTAACACTTTTAAAATATTTCGAACGTCTAGATATCACGAGAAGATTGTACATAGCACTTAATGTAGTTAAAGAAACACACACCGTTTGATGGCCTGGGCTGCTATCAGACTTAAAAATTAGTTAAATTTTATAATTTTTATTTTTCGTGGTAAAGATAATTAAATCCTTCCCTACGACAAACAACAAAAATAATTTATAATTTTCAATAAAATTCCGTTTTTTGAAGAAAAAAATATTAATAATTACGTGTGTAATTTTGTGTTCGGAGAGCCATGCTTATACCACGGCTTATTTTATTTCTAGGTATATTAAGAAATCATATACATATTCAAGCCAGTACAGAGTGACGACTGGCCAGTAATAAGTTTACAGATCTTTCATAAAATGTACTGTGTAGTACATTTTACTTTTGTTTATAACCGTAGGCAAATCATGAACGCAGATGTATGTGTAGTTTAAGTTTACTTTGCTTCCAAATAAAAACGAAAAATTCCTTTTGCCTCTACAGTTCACACAAAATAATTTTAACTACAAATCAGTCACATATTTAGGAGTATTTGAAAGTTTATGAGGTATTTAATTACTTAATGTAGCTTTTTATAAATACTCCATTGCAGTTTTGCACTATTTATCATGAAAAATTTCCGAAAATAATAAAAAAAGAAATAAAATTATGAAAATAAAAAATTCACAGAAAACAAGACTGAATCATCTGATGTCGGACAAACGGAACCAACGATAAAACTAAACATTAAGAAGCACACAAATAACATAATAAGGGTGAAACTTCAAAATCTAGACCTTCCCAACATGCCTGAGACAATAGCCATAGAATACGCTTGGAAAAAGCTGCCCCACTCATACAGGAAGAACACCCAATTTAAAGGAAACAAGGAATCAGCATTTATTGTCAGCAATAGCAATATTATCAGTCAACAAAGCACTGAACAAAACATATATATGTATATCTTTAATTTAAATAGAAATCAATTTACTACAGGAATCAGATGCAACAAACAACATCAGCCAATAATATCACTTCTTTTGTGCGCGGCCAATCAGGATAGCCATCACCTGCCATTGGCTGTGCAAGGAGCGGAACTCTAACATATAAAACCCCATAGTTTTCCAGTGTCTGTGTTCGTCTGTGTTGTTATATTATTTTTCATGACTAAGTTCTTTTAAATGGAATTCTTCTGCTGTCTGATATTTATATGTTTGATATTTTTTACCCGAGCTGTCGCCATCGTGTTGTCCATAATACTTGTTTAGTTTCATCGTTTGTTCCGTTTGTCCGATATCAGCTGAGTCAGTCTTGTTACCTGTGAAGTTTTTATCTTCATATTTTTAATTTTTTTATTTTCGGAATTTTTCCATGACAACCAGTGCAAACTGCAATAGCGTATGCCCAGAAAATACATTGAATCAAAATTCCCCATTTTATGAATCTTTTAAAGAACTTATATACTTATATTACAAAAAAATGGAAAACATTCATCGTTAGCGCGAGAACAAACATCAACTGCTGCGCCTTGCGCAACCAAGTCATAACGTACGCTGTTCATCTGGCGTGTGAAACGGAACGCCCGCAGCCACTTTAACTGTGGGTTAAATCAACCAACCAGCCGAGCTCACTGAGTGGGCGCCGGCTACGCGAAATAAAAAGCACGGCCATTTATGTTTCAAGTTACCCGTTGCTTTAATCAGAGAAGAGAAACAGGCAATTATATGAATTAAATTCTGAGATAAACCTTATAAATATTTTATTATTAGCACAGAATTTTTTTTTAAATTACGAAACGTCCAAATACGCATTTCTTGGTCGGAGAACATGACAATAGAGTTTTATAAAACAATACATTGTGTCATAACTTTCAGCGTTCTTTTTTCTTTAACGTCATTAATCAACTCTTTTGTTCTCTTTTTTTAGCCTTTTACCTGCTTCTTTATAAAGTCTATAAAAACATTTCTTTCTTCCAATTAGTTCCATTTTTTTTTTTCTCTCGCATTCTTTTCTCTACATTACCTTACGAGTCAATTCGTTACATGCTCGTAATATTTTCGTTTCTTTCTTTAAATAGATGCCAAGGATTTTATTGCCAACCAATGAATCTGGAGGAATAAATTAATTTCATACGGATTTTAGGAGTCGAGATATCCAAGGCGTCTCACAAGTAAGACAAGCGACTGGGATATAACTCAGGCATCACGTGGTTCGGAGCCTATTAGGTCATAAATCCCGGCGTACTAGGCAGCATAACTGCCTCAGTCATTGAAAGTTAAGTCATGCCAGTGTTGGGTTCGAATCTATTGACAATTGCCTTAAAGAGAGTCAAGTTTGCGATCGAGGTCACATTTCCCCATGAAAGTGTGCGACTAGTTGCTGATATTTATTTACAGTCTGACAGTTTCTTCTGACAGTTTGGGTGACTTAGGCTCAAAACATTGTGTGACCAACTTAGTTAATACGTAGAGACCGGAAAAATTCGCGGGTTCAATGACCTTCAGGATAGACTCGACACTTCTATGAGTGAGGGTCTATACTTGGCCCTCAGTCCTCCAGATTAACAGTGAACCAATGACAGAAGCAGCACTAAGGTATAATTATTTTAATTTTAGCATAACACGATATGAACCCACGAATTTTACGGGTCTCTATTAATACGTCATGCCTTACGCGGGACATTATACAGAGCCCCTTGCGCCGAAATGCGATGTGCATACAACTACACTACGTGAGTCGGCAAAACCTATGACTTCTCGTATGAGTTCTACATCATAGTTATTATACCATAGCAAAAGAAATATTTTTAAAATTTATTTCTTAATGTGAAATCATTGGTTTGGAGTAATATGTAGTGACAGAATGATTGTCACAAAAATCATAGTCTTTGTTTTATATGTAATACCCTTCCTCGGGGATTTTTGAACTTATTTTTGAGCTGCAGGAAACAGGGTCAGCGATTCGTCCAGTTCCGACACAATAATTTGCAAAGAACCTCGTTTGGTTTGCAATTAGCGAGTATCGACCGCCGCTTTTCAAAACTGGCGAAGCGCTGCGCCACGTGGACCGAGTCTCGCTTTGTCCGCGGGGAAACATGATTAAAGTTGGTTCGCCCCCTTCTTCCCCCATTTTGTTTATTCTTTCGCAACATGTCAGAATTAGCTCGACCAGCGGGTTGGACACTTCATCCATAGTTCGTTCACGCAGAATTTAAGACTTCCGTGCAAATAGGCCTTAATAAAGATGTAACTGTGATTTTGTCTGTAAACATACCTTGCCCAAATGATTGTTATAATTAATATCGCTCAAATCATTGTTATTATCAAGAAATAAATTTTTTTACGGAAAAAAAATTTCGATCTCTGCCTGCAATGATTGCCAATACTCCCTTTTTTATTACGTTTTTCATTAACTAAAATGAACATTCTTTGCAAGAATGAAATTAGTTTGCGTTTTATTAAAACACTTCATAAACTTTGAAATGTTTAGTTTCATCTTTTCCTCTCACGTCTATCATTACAAGCCAAAAAAGTTAATAATTAAATATTTTATAAATTCAAATTGTGATATTACTGATGAAAATAAAATCATATTCATAAAATTAGAAGAAAAGACCTTTTTTATAATTTTTTTCAGCATTATGTGATGTATCTTACGCGTCATACTCTTACGTAGTTTAGTAGAATGAAGGTGGAAACTGATCAGGTAAAAGTAAATTAAATTAATAGGTAACGTTTAGGCGTAGAGAATGCTGCCTTCACTTCGCAACTTTCTGAATAAAGAAGTTGTATAATCTAAAATGTACTAGCATCTGAATTGCTTTGACCATCCAAGCAATTGTTGTATATTCAGTGATGAAAGAGTCACGAAAGGAAACTGAAATGCTCAAGATGGCGGCGATGTCCCCAGGGAGGGTGGCGCCACTGCTGTCTGGCTGGAGGAATGGCTAGTAGTATCGTTACGGCGGTTCGGCGCCAGGGTCCAGAGTGTTTGGGAAGGGGGAAAAGAGGTCTTACTTCGCGCGACACGTCCCTCACGAGTGGGTATTCCGCCCCGGGGCGAGTTGTTCGGGCTTACCCGCGCGACCCGAGTCCGCCCGAATCCGCCCGAATCCGCCCTCGGGGCGGCGCGCGTCGAGGGAGATAGCCGAAGGCGAGCGGAAACTCCCGACACGAGCCGTCCAAAGAGACGTGCCATTGCTTCGGGGATGCACTCGCGATACAGCGCAGCCGCCGCCAGGGAAATCTCACAGGCCGTAGGAAACGAAACTGTTACATTTTGAGCGATCTCCAGCCTTACAATAAAATACAGACACTAAGAAGTTGCGCGTTAGAAACTGTATTATATTCTTTTTTATACAATATGTTGAAGGTGGTTGGCAGGAAATAACTATATCTAATTTTTGTCTGTAATGTTTGCAATACTATTTAAGATTTGTTTTTAGTAAAAAAGAAACAATCAAAAGGACAAAAAAGGACATAAATAAAAAATCTACAATTTTCGTTGCTCTGGTCCTAGTACTAAGTCACCTCGAATTCGCTGTTGGTAATAATTAATTTATACTTGGTAAAAGTGATACCTAACGCATTAAATGCGGAAAGAAAGTTTGTCTGGTGTTCATACATTTAATAAGGAGGAAATATCAAGTGCTGTCGAAAAAAGTATTGATTATAGATCTTTGATAAATCTCGCATGAAAAAAAAACACTAAGTAACCGAATTCGTAGTGTTTTATAGCAGTATTATCATGTTTAAAACAATTTTCTATTTGCGAGAAAATGAGCAATATATTCTACCGTTACAATTTATAACTATTTACAGTTTTTAATGTTAAATTGATTTCTCGCTAAAGCTTCGTGATAAAAATTGAGAATTTATCTTGAACAATATTTAATTACTTTAAAAACACTAATAATCTACGTTTTACATAGTTTTTTTAGTGTTTAATTGTATCTTCATTATTTACCACGTGAAGCTAGATTTCAAACTGAAATCTGACGTTATATCTGAAGAAGAACTTATCTTCTCTTTCCATGGCCATCGTTAAAGAAAATACCAGTTGTGGAGCAAACTCAAAATAAATATTAAGTACTTTATACACTTCACGAAATTGATTATTTAATATAGTAATTTAGGTAAACATTCACTAGAAAAATAAACTTAATACTCCTCAAAGGTAAAGAAAACTAAGTAACTACAATCAGAATCCTAGAACATGAGACCAAAATGTATTAAATTAAATGTTATGTATGTGAAATATCGTTTTAGGATTTTATACCAAACGAAACAAAATCTGCGAACCGTAAAAAAAAATTTATAAAAAACCAGAAAAAAAATTTATATTTAACAGTTTATTTAAGATAATACCTTAGAGAAGGTGTTTCTAGGAAGTAAGGTGAATAATAACTTAAGTCAAAGAATGGTAAAGTTACGGCAGATAAATTATTTTAAATTATAATCGTTATATAATATCAAGTTTCTTGATCTAACTTTAGCAAAAAAATTAACTTCAGTTGTTTTTCACCGTATTCGCCAGAAGCTGCTACTCTGTGGTGGTACCGTTATTGAAGCTCTGATGCGCAACTCTGCAGCTTGGAGCGTTGCGGAATGTTTTTGGGGAGAGCTTTTCCCCCCCGGCTCCCGGCCATGACGCTCCCCTGGCGTGCCGGCAACCCGCGCAACAGTCGCTGTCTCGCGGGCTGCCCGTCCCCCAGGGGCATGCAGCATCACGGCTGACAGCGAGCTACGTCAGCCGCTGGTCTCCTGAGGGGCGGGAGCCAGTGAGATGGTGAGTAGGGTGGGGGGAGAAGAGGGACAAAGTGGTTCTGGAATCTCCCGAGTCCTCCCCCACTCCCTGCCTCTTCAGGCTCCCTACGGAGCACGGCAATTACTTTACGTCACCGCTTTGCAGATTGTCCTGTGTGGGACACAGCAGCACCTGCCTCCAAACAATTATTGATTGCTGCCATCAATACTATATTTCTGCGACTGTCCGAGTGATAATTCTCACTTAACGTATACACTGTCAGAAAATACAGTAAATTTATGGACTTTTCAACAAAGAATTCACTTGAAATAAAAGCAGAATTTACAACACTTTAATTTCTGTTTTTCGTTGTAAACATGGTTAACACAGACGTGGAAGATATAAATGTGTTTTTTTTTCAGTTGTATTAAACAATATTTTAATGTTTAATTGTATACAATTGTTATTATTGTGGATTTATTGTCAATGTAAATAAACTTAGCACCCGAAAATCTACGAAAATAACGACAAATTTTCGGATATCCCTGAATAATTTGTAACCAGCGTTTTCCGTAAATTTATGACCAAAATGTTTAACACATTAGTCGACAAAATGTCATTAGAAGCATAAACATCCTAGAACGTACTTGAGTGCCACGGGCTACAACAAGGAACCTGAAGAGTGATTTCGGGTGGACTTTGGTAAACCGCATCCAAGACGGCCAAACGAGCATTCGAACAGAAGTGCCTGCAGTGTTCTACCACAGTGACACCTCGCTCTGGTTGAAGATCGCAAGACTCTAAACTATCATCAAAATTCTATAATCACGCACCTTACATTTTGCTGAATGCAATTCAACAAATGATTTTTACGATTAATCGCTGCTGAATGGAAAATAACAAATATTAACATTAATATATCACATGTTTATTGATAAAATGCATACCTAAAAAACTGTGAAATGCCTTAATATCTTGAAATATGCTTACGTACTCTATGCTGTACCTGAATAAAAGAATTTCGTTTAAAGTACTAATTTTTGAAAATTCATGTAATGGAAAACACGATCAAATTTTTTTTTTAAGTGTTAGAAGTTTCACAAATATTGCTATAATTCTAATATATGTAATTATAATTTTACTTAAACATGGATGGAAAATTACGTTCACTTAAAAGGTTATAATTTTGATATTATTAAAGATGCCAAATCAAAATATTTTTTTTTTCAAATTTATGCAACATTTTTAATTGTATTGTGTACGTAACGTAAGAAATTTATGAGTGAGAGTATGTGAACAAAAATGACGAGAGCCAGTTAAAAAAAAAAAAAAGTTTACAATTCATTACTAGATCGCTTGCATCGAACTTTAGTGATTCGTACAGCTTATCCAACTAATTCCCTGAGCGCATGTCACGTGGTAATTTCGCGTTACGTTTTCGAACATTTGCAAGAATTCATGTCCGACACGAATCGCGATCCGAAAGAATGTTTGATATGTGTTTTTTGCAACGATCTATAGTGGCAATTAATATTATTTATCTCGATGGTACCTTCGACAGAGGTACACGAGCGATACTGGTGGTATTTTTTTTTTTCGTTTATTTAGTTAAAGTTTCGCCTGGTTCACGGTTGTGACATTTTATTCAGATGAATTGCTACGCCCTCATTTCAAACTACACGCGCTCTAGCAAGCCTCCCCCCTCCCCCCATTTTCCCAACCCCCCACGGTCTCGGCACATGACACTATTAATTTACGATCCTCGCGAAGTGCGTTTAAGCAGATGTAATTAAATTCACTGTGATTGCGAAATATGGCACTACATCACTCGAATGACGTTTTATCGATCCGCCGTCGCCTCGTTAAATGTGTTGTCTCCCTTTGCTGGCGGCCAACAGCGGCGACTGGCTCGCTCTCGTTGAATGGTTTCCGCATTGACCACGAAACAATAGCACTGCGCGTTTAACGTAATATCGTCCCTTACGATCACAGCTCATTCTGTACATGCACAACATTTTTACCTCATTTAAGGGGTTATTATTTTTATATCAGGATGATATCTATATGAATGAAAATTCAAATGTTTGTTCATTCACATTCTAAAATCTCCATTGCTTTGAAATTTTGACACAACTTTTTATTCGAATACGGGCGTGTTTTAATTTACCTATGTCACACCAGTAAAAGGGGTAAAAAGATAGATGAACAAATAGATAGGTAAAAACATTCATTTTTAATATGTTCATTGCTATAGAGTGACATATATAAATATTTAGGTATAAAGATGAGATAGATATAGATACCTATAGAGAGATAATATAGAGATAGAGAGAGAGATAACTAGAGAGAGATATATACGTAGATAGAGTTATAAATAGAGGGATAGGTGGATAGAGAATTAGAGAGAGATAGAGATATTCTCTGTACATGTGTATCTACTTAAAAAAATTACATTATATATATATGGAATTACAATGCATGGCGGGCAGTAGCTAGTTTTGAAATAAATATTGTTCGGATTTTGAATGGTTAAAAGAAGATAATACAATCGTTTCCCCCGTTGGTAACAGAATATTTTCTGAGTAAAATACGATATTTTTAAATTATAAAACCTTGTTCATTAAAAAAATTATTGGAATTACAGTTAGCGTACATATTTTATATCATTAAAACATTTCCGTACTTAATATAAAACAACCACTCTTTTAGGTATATTTCTAAGAAAGATTGCCTAATAACATGGTGTGCCTAAGCGACATTGTTCGCCACGTTCCATGTTAAGTAGATACCTTGTCGGAAAAATCAATTAAGTGATTACAATTTAGAGTGTTTATCATTAAAAGAAAATAAAGATATTTTATCACAAAATAGCTAAAATTAGTTCACACAAATCGAAAGCCACAACTTCCAGGTATTTAGTTATATTTCCCATCTTAACATTATTAGTATTACTATAGGCTGATGCATATATAAAATCTATATTCTTTATACTATTATAAAACTGTAACTGTCTGTTTTATTTGTTTGGGCGTCATGCAATAATCCTGGATCTATTTTAAAGAAACCTTTTTGTGTTTAAAAGCTTACCATTAAAATTAAAAACTGGTATATATTTTATTTTCCAACTAAGCGATGACAATAAGAAAACATTTTTTTTACACTTCTTCGCTAGGAAACTAACGGCGCTAATAACAGTTTGATTATAAATTTCCTTAATAGATGACGTTGCCTTAAATTAGAAATGCCCTATCGTTTGGTGCGTCCGTCATATCTTTGTCTGTTCGAGCATCACGCATAATTTACTCAACCGATTTTGATGAAAAATTTGTGTTTAAAAACTTATTATTAGACTTTAAAAAACTTGTACATATTTCATCTCGCTAGAACACGGGAGCCGCCTGAAAGAAATTAAATATAAAGAGAAAAATTGTGTTGAAACAAACATGGCGTCAAAGATATTTTACATTATTTTTTGGGTTCTATAAATAATTACGAACAAGGCGTTGTTTTTTTCCTAATTTTCAAAAATAAAAGTTGTACTTCAATACATTTCTGTTTAGTGTTTCACTTAAATCATAATAGCAGCAGTGGTTTTTACGGCACATATCACCTAGAACTGAAAACAGTGAAAACTTTGCAAACATTACTACGAGACTACGAGATATATTGAATTTTGACAATTGGCACTCCAGTGCTTTATTTATGCTGGCTGTAACTGGATAGTGGTTGATGCTGCAAGGTAATATACGATTTTAAAATACCATAATTACATTAAAAAATAAAAATATGTAAACGAGACTTTCAGTACTCGCCAATAATGTGTGAACTAACCTCTGTAACGAGGGGATTAATTTGTTCTCATGTTGCAAATTAACTTATAAGAAAAGTTAACGTAGAATTCTTTAAAATAATGCCGAGGGTGATAAATATTATAAAAGCATTCATTTTAGGAACTTTATTTTTGCATTTTCATTTCGCATGTGCATTTTCACCCAGATTATTTATTTTCGATTACGGTTAAAAGGAATGTAATATAATTGAAGCTGATGTTGATGCTGATGAGAGAGATTTCCTAGGAGTCACAGTCCAGAGCAACGAGATGGTGACTGAAGATCGCACGCCCAGTAAAATAATGTCAGTAAAATAGTGTCATTTTTCAAGTACTACACGAAAAAATTAAGTACAAAGCAAACTTCGGGGGTAAAAGAATCATGACAGTTTTTTTAACGTAAAAATAAATATTTCACAATTTATTGTAGAAATTTTTAACTCAACCCCAGTAAAATAATGGCTTGGATATGTTACGTACAACACTGTTTTGGATATTTTGAGCTATGTCAATCATTCAGTGTGTGTTTTCTTCACACGACCAGTAATAATAGTGTCGTAAATCAAATAATAATAATAATAATAATGAAAGGTCCTCTTACAGAATAAAATACTATTGTAGGTATGTTTAGTGTACCCGCATGAGAAGTAATACTTACGTGGCGTAAACTAATTTTAATTTTGCACACATATAATTAATAGATATAAAATAATTAAACTACTTCACTAATTTCATTGATGAATCGGTATCTGAAACCCTTTAAAATGATGGTGTAAGCGCAGCAGGCAAAAGAAACTTTCTTGCTGGGCGTGCGTGGCTCGGCGCTCGGCCCCATCGCGTCCCTAGAGCGTCGCGACGCGGCGTCGTGCTGAGCCGTGACTTCACGCCGCGGGTCTCATATTGCGCTGGGTGGTGGGGGGGGGGAGGGGGAAGAGGTCCCTTCGGTGTCACGCCCTTTAGCAGGGCCGTGGTTGAGGGCCGGTGTGCGTGCTGGCGGGCTAAGAGCCCTCGACCCCTCGCGGGAATATCTTGTTTCACAGCTGGCAGCCATGCATGACCGAAAGTTGCGTCATAAGGCTCGCCCACCCCCCCCCCCCCGGGGAAATGGTGGAGGGGGGGCAAGGCTGCGATTCAGAATGTTCCAGGGCGACGTGGAGCAGAAAGTAAAGGGAGTAGGGTTTTGGGGAAGGGGGAGGTTATGTCTCCCACGGACCCTCCAATATGTCACGCCGTTCGCCCTTTTCGACTCTCTACCCCTCCGTCCCCCCCGGAGTTGGAAAAGGGGCCGATGCGGGAGAGGAAAGGGAAATCCACTCACATCACACCCTGGGCTGCCAAAACATATTTTCGCCAGCACGTGGCCGCTACGGTCGGACAGGGATTAAAGGTCACGACACAGCGGACACTCCAAAGAAAGAGGGAGAGAGAGTCAGGTTTAACACTGGCGTACACTCCTCAATGCAAAATTTGACACAGTAAAAAGTACACACGCATGTATATTATTAATTAAAATACACCAAGCTGTATGGTTTGGCCGATCCAATGGCAAGTTCCTTGGATTCCGTTCGATTCTTATTGTTGGCTGTCATTTAAATTTCTGTTTGTTACCAAAAAAAAACATAAACTTAAATTGCAGAGCTATTAAACAGTTAAAGGGTTAAAGAAGTACAAGTCGTACGATACTTGAGAGCAGTGATCTTTGAAAATATTTTTCTGTGTTAAAAATTTCACATTAACATCCTAATATACATATATTTGCCGATAAAATTTAGATAGGTAAAAATCTACTTAATTTGAAGTAAAACATTTTCAAAAATAACAGTATTCTAACTAGTTTTATTCTTAAATAAATTTATTAGTCAAAGTATATACTTAAAAAAATATAAATTAATTAATTTTGGTTCTGTTAACTATTTCCTTATATCCCTTACAGATATGCTGCTATTTAACGTTATTTATGTTACATAATTTAGGTTGTGTAGCTGACAGCACACAAAAAAAATTAAATTTGAAAACCCCTTTCATTAGGGTAGTTCCCCGTAAGAAAACAACGGGCAATGATTAAATGTCAAACATTAAGGGTGTAAGTTTTAGGCTTAGGCATATTAATGATCGTATTTTGAGAGTCCCAATTAATGAGTACCACTGCGTTTTGGAGCCCAACTTAACTTGGGTGATTCTGTGGTGTAAGTTTTAACAGCACATAAACATCCGCCGTAAAAACACGCATGCGTGAAATTTTATGATCACTTTTTGCCGTGACAACGTCTGATAAATCGATGAAAGCCGGCTGCACGCACGAAAAAGTGTCCCGTTACGCACATTTTCCCGTTACGCTGTGTCCTGTTACGCTCATTGTACGCTTGCGCCGCATCTATCTTTCTTCCACTCGATTGGAACATGCATCGATTTGACTTTTTCGAGGCACATTAAACTTGAAACACTCCCATTCGTTTCCTACTTTTCCTATCATCGTCCTATCCTTAACAGAATAACACAGATTGGAATAAGTTAAATAGCAAACACGTATAAAAGTTATAGTTAAAATAATCTCTTCGTTAAAGTAATAAACATATTTGAATTAATGAGTGCAAATAAAAGTAAATTTATTAATTAAATTGTAGATTTTATTTCACTCCTTCTTTGTATCCATACAAAACAGTGATAATTCAATAAAAAAGATTCAATTTTATTCATGAAAGTATGCAATCATTTCATCAATGTTTTGTTATGACGTCACGTTAAACTATCGTCCGTAAACTGACTTTACAGACAACCGATTTTTTTTAAGGTTCTGACTATTCCCCATCTCCCCTGCTTTCGCTAGCAGAATGATAACACAATAACTGCCTGCTATCCCGGGCTGATGGAGTCACTGCTGCGGACTTCAGCACAGCCACTTCTCGCTTGGCGCCGAGTTGACGATCCGCCGGTGATAGGCACGGAGCGCGCAAAGTACATCTGGCTGCAGACGGCAGTGCAAATAAACTGCAGAAGCGAGTGTCTTTTGATGTGCGCAGTGAGACGTGTCTTGGGTGTGGACGTAGTGTGAGCGGATGTGGTGTTTTTGATATCTGTGAGGTCTTCCGGTATGTTAAAAATTCGTTTTGTAAACTTTTAAAATTCTCTATAAATAATAATGTAAACGTACGGGAGTTCAAAGATTCCTTTCAAATTTTGACACAACGTTGTATTAGAATACTCTCGTGTTTTTATAACCATCTGTCACACTTGTGACAGGTAAAGAGATAGATAAAAATATACATAAAGAAGAGCATATATATATTATTTTAAATATTTTCATTGCTTCCATTCGAACATAATTTTTTGTAGTGATTGATCAGTTTCAATAAATTTTATTTTTGATTTAATTATTTTGGGACAACGGTTTGGATCTAGATACAGATTGCTTCTTACATGCACAATTATATGTTACAATCTCTATATCTGCACAGATAATGAAACAAAAAAAAATATTTTACGTATACCCACAAGCATTGTAAAATAATATGTGTTGGTTCTCTTTTATTTATTTTCCCTTTATCTAGACTGATCCACAGTAATGTTTTAACACGATTTTATTAGCTTCACTTGTATCTAAGTAACGAATTATTTAAACAAATCCTGCAAGTCCTTCTAATTGTCGCATCGATTTGAAACATTCTAAGTATATGTAATCCAGATGACAATACAACTGATCTGATGATAGAACCAGGAGGTGGATAGTGGAACTCTTCAGTGGCTACTAGTTAACCCTTTACGTTTTAGTCCGTCACTAAAAAAATCGTTGATTTAAAACTATAATATTAAATTTTTACTGTATAACTGATAAAAGCGTGTTACTTAGTTTTCAAACTAAAAACATATTATTTAATTAGAAGTACGAGAAAGTCATCCGTAATCATCTCAATATAAAACTTATGCAAACATGTCCTGGTTACGGAGAGAAAAATATTTGTAAAACACTTCCGCTATCTATTTTTTCTTAGTACTAAAAAAACCTTATAAAAAGTTGAGGAAAAACGTAAGTAATACCTATGTGATTGCTCGCCAAGATTTTTGTGTTTATTTTGAATTTTATTAATATTTTCATATCGTCAACAAAAACATTTAAAAAATTGGAATTTTCAGTTAATACATATTTGGCTTGTTCTTGGTGTTAAACAAACTGAATGATGCAATGACTTTACAATGCAAGTGGTTTATTGAAGTTAAGTAAACAAGAAACAGGTCTCTGTTAATAATTTTTAAAGCTGTCACATCCACTAAAATTCATGCATATTTTTTTAAAGATAAATGAAGCAAACCAATGAATTACATACCTACTCTTAGGATTGGTGAAGACTCAAATAGTTTGAACAATCTGTATAGACAATCGAGCCTGGGCTCTATGTCCGTGGGTGCAGAATATATTCATAATCCACTGTCCGAGCCAGATGTCCTGCTGGCTAGACGCTTAGTTGTCCGGTCACTGTCCTTGGAAGACTATAGTCATAGCTAGCGCTCTATAAGTCACGGCTGTTTATAAACTTTCACGAAAATATTTGCCAAATACCGTCTGATTTTTCTCCGTCAGAGTTGAACCCCAGGTCAAATGTCTTGACGGGGCCGATAAATGTTCGGCGCGGACAGTACGTAATTCGTCTTCCAATAAGTATTAATTTCGAAGATATTCAAACAGATTTATCAGGGATCGGGTTTTCCAGCCCTTTTTAAATTCTATGGTTATGAGAAATTTCTGTATTTACGTGCGAATGGTTCCAAGTTAAGGCTAAATAAAAGAATTTTGTGATCATATTATAACTGAAGAATTTTGAAAATAACTTAAAAGTGAGTGAACTCAATACAACTAGTGAGAAAAATATTTTAGTTTTGAACGTTTGCATGCCTATTTTACAGCAGATAAAATGTAGCGACAAAATTTGTTACAAAATTCAATGTGCATTGCTTGTATACTGTTATTATTGATAAAATAATAATGGCATGTATTTGAAATAAAACTACAAGGCGGATGAAAGCCGGCCTGAAAAAAAGTAATACATTTTATGTAATACTAGCCGTGTGCCCGATGGGATTTTCCAAAGGCAACATTTCAGGAACCATCTGTTTCCACAAATGTTGAGAGTTTTTGGGTAACCTACTCTCTAATTAATAGCATAAAATTTCTCAAAACTATTTGATCAGAGTTTTTGATTAATCACCATAAACGCTTACTTAACAAATGATAAACTACCTTACAAATTTTCACACCCTATTTAATTTTCTTAGGGGATGAATTTTCACATATCCTTTTTTAGTGCTCACCTACGTAATATAAGGAATTCCTATGCAAAATTTCCTGCTTCTATACCCACCGGTTTGAGCTGTGCATTAATTGTCAGTCAGTCAGTGCTAGAGTTTTATTAAACAGATGTTTATATATATATATATATATATATATATATGTTACGGGTAATGCTAGAAGAAGTAAATCTAGGTTTACCCCGGTTAAATTAGCATTAGCCATGTTTGAATTCTGCGTTAAACCGTGTACACTTAGGTCTACCCAACGCTGACTGGGCAATGTTAGGTGTTGCGATATTTATTGAGCACGTGGCACTAGACGCTTGGGCGTTGACATCCGCCACGCCGCTCAGTGACAGAATGGCGGCCGACATCCGCCATACCAGTCAGTGACAGAATCACGGCAGAGTGCACGTAATGCGTTCCGTGGTCATTTTTGGGAAAAAAATTCAAGAGTTATTGTTTGTGAATGGATCGAATTGCTTTTACATTAACAACGAACAGTATGTGCAATTAATCAATTATGTTAAATGTTTAAAAAAACAGCCAAATTGAAGACTATGTATGTTTAGTTAAGGTATCAATGTCTTGTCGATTATTAAATCCACTAAATTAAATTGAAGTTATCAATCGTTTTTTTATTATATAAAATTACCCAGTCAGCGTTGGGTAGAGCTAGTTGTACACGGGTAAACGTCGAATTTAAATTTATTTCAGCGACTATTCGGACTTTGCGCAACAAACTTGGATGATGCTAAAAGTTAACCCTGGTAAAACTAGGTTTACTTCTTCATCTAACATTGCCCCAAGTTTATATATATAGTTTACGTGTCGCTGAGCGAGATACCACCAATCCTCCAGAAGCGTTCGCGCCAAAGAAAACACTCTGCCGAGTCAGTGTTTGCGCTGCGAGTCTAGGACCTAGGTGTTCGTGCGAGAGAGTGTGTGTGAGAGAGAGTGTGTGTGTGAGAGAGAGAGTGTGAGAGAGAGAGTGCTACGACAGAGTGCCACGCGCGAAACGAGCCACAATGGACGGTCCACAATCACTCGGAGAAGTGGCGGCGGCAGTTTCGACACGGGAGGAATCACAAATGCTTTCACAACCCTTCGCGGACCGAGCTCGGGAAAAGGACGAAGGCTTGGAGGGAGGGGAGAGAGGAAAAATCATTTGTTCGCAACAAATCGGCCGCGCGGGTACACGAAAAAGAGTTTAATCGAAAGAATAAAAAAAGAAAAAAAGGAGAAACCTATTGAAGATAATGTAAAACGTGTGGTTCCTCACCCTTCTCCTATCCTTGTTCTGTCGCGAACCACTGGATGGAACAGAAATGCGTCGCTGTGAAGGAGATTTCGAAGCGATCCCTTCTGCTTTTTTGAACATAACTATGTGTATTTTCTGGCAGGAAACATTGCATTTGGTAAGGGCTGAAGTATTCACTTGCTATAACTTACAAACGTTATATATAAAGGCTTTGACAATTGTTTCACTAATAAATCTTAAAATTTAAAATCAGAAAATTATTGTACGTATTGCCGTTCTCAAAAATAGCTCTTGCGATTTAGTTTTTTCTCGGGCGTGATAAAATGTCCTATCTAGATTTAAACTGTAGGAAATAAACTTTTTTAGCACATTTTTATATTAAAATACTTTAAAGCAACAGAAAACAAATACTATGTATATGTATTTATTCATATTAGGAAGCAAATCTTATACCAAAGAGAGAAGGAAATGCGGATGCAGAGTGGATGTGTTTATAGAATTCTCGTAAACAATGTTGAACACTATATGTTAAGAATAATAACTTTCATCATTCGCTATGTATATGAATACAAAACGTTAACGTTATTATGTATAGTGTTTTTACTGCCGTAGCCGGGGTAAGAAACGGCATGAAGTTTGCACTGGCTACGCCAGGTGGTGTGAGTATAGCGTGTTTTAATGAAACGAACTTTCTCCAGAAATAATTTACACACAAACACACACACATATAATACCGTTTAAAAAATTAGATGCTAAAATTGTAATTTTTACGTTTTTGTGCCGTAGGGATGATGAGAATCAACTAGAATAAACATCAGAATTTTTTTTGTGTAATACAATGCTATTAGCTACTGCGTGCTATGAGTAGAGGGCAGCCACTTATAATCTGCAAAATTAACAATATTCACCGTGAATATAAAGGAATGACGTGGAACGTGACCTACGCCCTAAACAATGTTACTATCACGTGCTATTTGGAACGTGTTTTGTTTTAATTTTGTCATACAAGAGCCTTGTTTCGATTAGATAACGGATATTTATTCACTTACAAAACAAAACTATACCAATGGCGTTTCATTCAACTAGATGTAACGTCATACCATGTTAATAACTCACAGAAATAAATTTAATTGTATATATATTTTTTATGAAAATTCAATCACTCAACATGTCTACAAGTTTAATCTAATTATATAGTGTTAAACATAAATATAAAATAATGATTTTTAACAAACAAATCTCTTTCTGATATTACTTAAAAAATTTTGGTCGTCGCCTCGCTAGTTCATGCCCATCACTATTATACGGAAGAATAATATTCTCCAAGCGCAAAATAAATTAGTATTTATTTTTTTATATGTCAGAAAATGTTATACCAGCCTGTCTTTATTTTACTCACTATTAATCACGTGTTTCCAAGGAAACACTTTAAAATTTATGTTTTCTTAAATAAATTTCATTGAATACTCTTTTACTTTCAATCAATTCGTATCAATAATATTTTTTTTTACTTTAAATGCGTTATGTACATTAATTTTATTTAGACCGCAACATAATAAGTACTATTGTTTCCACTTTAGATATTAAATATTAATTAGAAAATAAATAAGTTTCTCGCATAAATATCATTTGATAAATGTTTTAAAAACAACACTAAAAATGTACTATAATTTTGATAACCAAGTATCCTAATCAGAAGAAAATTAATACTCGAAAATAAAAACGCATTTTATCAAAAATACACCTATTTTATTATTTATTTACTTTGAGTTCTAGTGTTTTTAGTTACATTTGGTTGACAGTAGGCTCAAGCTCTCAAAATTTCATTTACAATTATTCATACTTAAATGTGTACTTTTAAATTTCGCCTTTGTAATTATAATTATCTAAAGATGGAATAACTGTGGATTAAAATACTTTTTCATTTATTTAATTTATGTATCAAATTACGTAAACACCATTCACGACTGACTAAGTCTCAAACATTGCTTAAAATAAAAATACGTTTGAAATAATATATATTTAATAAAATTTACGAATAAAACATCAGAACTTCTACATGGATGTATCATTGGAGTGGCACCAAACACATCCGCATTTACGAAAGAAATATAATTTTTACGAATGGCGTCTGGCTTTGCGCAATGGATTGTGGAATTATACAACACCCCCCCTCAAATACGACAAATTCGCTCTTAGCGAGTACACGCTAGTTTTCAAATTAAGTGGATGTTTTCTCACAGCCTTGGCAGCGGGTTCGATCCTCACAACTCGAATGTTCGCAGGGGGGAAAAAATCGAGTATTCGTAGTGCTTTGCTTTCACCGCATCCACCAAAGCTCTCACCCTCCCCTGCAATTCATCCTTCGCCATAGCTCTTAATTGAAGCTCGTTAGCTAAACACTGCGGGTGTGTACCCGCGACGTTCCATCTCATTAAGGACGCCCGATGCTGCGAGGTATCAGTTTACAAAGCTGATAAAAACCTATACGCGTCACTTCAATTGGGTATACTACTGGTCACGTGTCATCGATGTAATTATCCGAGGAATCGATGGTGCGGTGAACTGCAAACGCCCGTTTTATTGCAGCTGTTTTAACTTCCTCCAAAAATAAACATATCTTGTTCGCATCGCTAAATACGGGTTTGCAAAATTCTAAGAACAAACATTTCATTAATTTATCATAACTATGGAGTATTGTGTGTAATTATCTTGTCTCGCAAAACATTGGCTGCTTGACTCACATTCACTCGCAACAATTCCAAAATTTTAGTTTCAAACTTGGTGTACCAAAATAAATTATGAATACTGCTTTTCGTTTATTTGTTAATAAGTTATTTCGTGAAATTTTAATAGTTAATGTCACAAAGTTGAAACCGGACGAGGTGATTGAAGTCCGCAGAGGAGGAAAACGACAGACAACGGCACCCCGTGTATGTAAGGACACTGTTGCATAGCCTAGCACTACAGGCATCAGGAAAAAAACGGGATCTTGGCATGTGCCTGTGTCACAAAATCACCATTAAGATGACTTGGAATAATAAAAAAAATATCAAGTATAGAATTGGACAGTACTGTGAAATCTGTGTCGCGGCATGATTTGAGTTAAAAAGTAGGATACATTATAGTTACTTGTTTACTTACTCCATCTTGGTAATGCTTTCTACTTACCTACTAAAAATGCGTATATAGAATAAATCAAATATAAATATTTCAGACATACATATGGTAACATCCTAAAACCAGGTACAACATGCAATGCATCATAAATATCATATATATGCATTATTGTTAATTATTAACAAAATTGTACATACCAACTATAATACGACCATTTTAAACAAACATTCTAATCGTAAAGTGGAAATATAATGAAAACGTAAACAAGAAGTAAAGCAATTTTGAAATATATAGTTTTATTTCGTTTTATAAAGCTTACGTCCATAACTGATCTCAGTGTTCGAGACCATGTATTTGCTCAAATTCATTTGTTATTTGTAGAGCGCAATGTGTGAAACAGCGTCAGTTTTCCATCAATAACGGTGTTACTTTGTTTTAAAGAGAGATTTCTGTGTTCACAGGTAAGTGGAGCCATGGTGTATAAATTTTGGATGGCTACAGCGCCTTCTTAACAACTGTCAGCTGCGCGTCACTGCCAGCAAGTTTGTTATCACTTGAAAGTAGTGATGTTTGGGTGAGTTCTGACCAGTTTTCAATTGAATTTCCGTTTGCAGAGAGCACTGGTGAATTTATTTTTAAGTACAGCTTTTGGTAATTTGTGTGTGGTCTTACATATAGAAGTACCCTTCTTTAAAGTTGATGATAAGTTTGTTCAATCGTTTTAGTATTAAATATTTCTGATCCAGGCAACATACGTGTGACTATCTATCAAGTGAAAAGTAAAATTAATTATATAAAGATTTATTTCACTTCTTTGATTGCATGTTTTTATTTTGAGTTGTAAACCTTCATTTATATATTTCTGAAGAATATTGACTTAATGTTACAGGAGTCTGTTTTTGGGTTAAATATTACGTTTTAAGCTGTACTGATACGTGGCACAGAATATTTTAACACTCGTGATATTTGAAAAATTATTTCTTATCGATTGTACAATTTTGATTTTTTCCCCACTCGTCCCAAATTACAAGATAAATAATCACATTACATTTTATCAGAACTCTTGAAAAAGCATGTCAAGTGTATTATTTCATCAAAGTTGTTAAATTATGAAATTATTTGTTCTATTATTTTTGTGAGATGGTAAAGCTTTAAGACAGCGACTAACAGGAATTGTTGAAAAAACAAAAAATTCATAATTTCCGTACCATGTACACTATCAAAACTTTTCTTATTTATTGCAAAATGTTATCTACAACTTTTATCGGACAAAAGTTTTTCAGTACGACCAACCATTACTGAAAGGCGTTGAAAATACAAAGATTGAAGTTTAAACAAATATATAACTCCCTGAGTAGGCATACTATTGAATCAGTTCTAATTGTTTATAAGCCTTATAAATGTTACATAAAATCGTTTCCTAATTTTTTTATACTCTTGAACCACTGCTGAAAAGGGTGGGCTAAACAGATGTTAAAATACAAAATATCCATAACTCCCTTAGTAAACACACCATCAAATATGTTAGATTTGTTTGTTTTTTAATATTATAAGTATTATCTAAAACTTTTGTCTGAAAAAAAATTATACAGCCAAACATTTTTGCCAAGGGTCAAAAATAATCAGAGGTTAAAAGTTAAAAAAATTTATAACTTCCATATTAGGTTAACTATAAAATCTATTACACTATATGCCACGCTGCCTTGGCAAACTAGCGTGGCATACCTGGAAACCCAGGCACTAAATGCCTGGCTGTCATTAAACTATCCTGACAACCAGGAAACCAAGGCACTAAATGCCTGGCTGTCTTATTGAACTAGCCTGGCCTACCTGGAAACCCAGGCACTAAATACCTGGCTGTCTTATTGAACTAGCCTGGCCTACCTGGAAACCCAGGCACTAAATGCCTGGCTGTCTTATTGAACTAGCCTGGCCTACCTGGAAACTCAGGCACTAATGCCTGGCTGTCTTATTGAACATGAACCATCAAGTCCGCGGAAAGGGTGTGTGACGCGATTATATAGCATCTCCACACCAAGTGGCAACCCTCTGCCTCCACGTTGGCACCGCTGTTGGGGGAGGATCGTGGTGACTATGTTGGGAGGGTTCCCCAACCTCTGGTCTTAGCACCTCTCTAACTAAAGAGGGCGCTGCCGGGTCTAACTCTGCCACAGTGCATCCTCAATTGCATGTATGAGACCGGAAATGGTGAAAGGGCTGAATCTGCGGGCAACAGCAGATACGATAGAAACCTTTCCGGGGGGTTCGACGGCCGAGCCTCGGTGCATCGGTCCCAAAGGGCCCCATAGTGAATGGATTAGGCCCCATGGTAAAGGAGTTCGATTGGGTATGGTGGTTGCGGTGTCGGGCGACCGGGCCTAAAAGCTGGCTGTAAACTGCACGGCGAGGTTTCCCCTTTAGCCTTGTAGTCGGTGGAGGTACTGAGGAAACCCCCAGGTGCCTCCTGCCTGGGCACTGTAGTTGCCATTTCCAGCTGGGGTTGACGGCGGTCGTCGCCTGACGAGTGCAGTCGCATCCGGGCCTTAATCGGCTGTAAACCCGCCGGGCCGAGGTACGGCGGGTCGGAGGGTTTTCCGAGGCGACGAGGACACCTCGTGGCTGCACTCTGAAGCGCGGTGGTCTGGTCAAACCACCGGCGAACAGTCTGCCGACGAGACCAAAAGTTGGTCGTAGTACGGGAAGAATCCATCAAGTTTGAATGGTTTCCCGCTGAGGTTTCCTTAAGGCCCAGGATTCTTGGTGAGGTAGGACTCGTACTTGGGAGTGGTGCCCCGAGTGCTTTAGGGGCAGGTATCAGGGCTCCCTAGCCCATTGAAGTACTGACGTTGTGAGCGACGAGGACAGCTCCGGTTACCAGCCAGGATAGCTGGGAGAGGTTGGGTAGGCCTCCACCGGACCGCGGGTTCGCTGGGTGATTGAGGAGTCCCAGTGTGAGGCGGGAGACTGGGGTAGGCGCCAGAAGTGATGACAACTCCAGAGGGCTAAGGGAGCATCCAACTTGCTGGTTAGCTGAGTGGAGTAGGGGGCCGGAGGTGGTGCATAAACTGAGATGGGTAGCCTCAGTCCCTTTGCATAGCCAAAAGCTCTAACGCTCTTCCTGGTTGCGTATGCGGCGTATCCGCATCCACGCCCGTGGGGGCCCCAGGGCGGTAGGGCTTATTGCTAAGAGCGCTGGGTTATCAAAGAAAAGGGGGGAAACCCTTATTCGTGTCTTATTGAACTAGCCTGGCCTACCTGGAAACTCAGGCACTAAATGCAAGGATGTCTTATCGAACTAGTATCACCTACCTGGAAACCCAGGAACTAAATGCCACGCTGCCTTGGAGAACTAGCATGACCTACATGGACACTCAGGCACTAAATGCTTGGCTGTCTTATTGAACTAGCCTGACTTACCGGGAAACCCAGGCACTAAATGGCACGCTTCATTGGCGACCAGTTGATGCGGTGAACAGTTGATTCAAATACGGGACAAAGTGTCCGACTGTTAAACCGTTCGACAGGTTTTTAAATAACAAGGCGCCTGTGGTGTACTTTATTTGAACATATAACTGACATCAACATTAATAGCTAAGTTATTGGTCAGCTGACGACTTTATTTCCTTACTGCACGCCTCTTTGTTTTAGATTGGTCGTTGTAGGGTGCTAGAACAGTTCAGAGCTATTGGCCATAATGACCGCCACTTAAATGTGGCGAACAATTCAACTATCTAAAAGTTTATACCAATCCAAACAAAAAGCCATAAAAAATTTGTCTATAAAAATAAGTTTACTATATAGTTACATTATGGGGAGCAGCAATAATATATAAATATGTATATATATATATATATTAAAATCAGGAAATGATTATTTTATGGCATAATAAATGCGTGCTGAAATTATCAATTAAATTTGGTTTGTTTAAGATTTGTGTTGCCATTGGACTAATAGAAAAATTCAGGTCTGGTTTTAAAATGATTTTCAAAAAAACATATTCATAAATATTGTCTTCACCAAAAAAAATTGAGCTCTTGTTACTAGAAAACTCTATGCATGCTGTTCTTAAAGAGTATTTATGTAATTCTTTATGGTTTAAAAATTTGTTTGTTAATTTATTTTTAAAGTCTCAAAAATTTCAAGAAAGTTGAAATATTAATAAATCATTTTTCGTAACAGCTATTCATGTGCGGCAAAATTTTATAAGATACCATTGTTTATCACAGCAGCAATTTTTAAAGTTTTTATCGCTTCATAACGAATAGGATTCATTAATTTATTCCACATCGCTTTAAAGATATGATTTATGCAACGTAATAGGCCCTAACACTATAAAATCATTTTAAAAAAATTAAGAATCTTGTTCGTTGTGAACTTATAAAATTCTCCTTAAAAACACCCATATTTCAGGTTCTAAATCAGTTTTTCAAGCACTTAATATAGCCGTTGTTTGTTACCAAGAGTCTTTTTGGATGTAACAATATCTATTAAAATAAATTATGATTAAAAATTTTTTCAGTTCGTTACAGAATTATATTACCCATCAAACGTTCAGTACAGTAGAGAGTTGCTGATCTGTGAGTATTTCATTAATAACTTCAGACGCTGCGTCACTGTGAAAGAGCCACGATAGTATAAAAGTGAATTTACGGATTAATTCTGCACCTGCAAGCGTTCTGGACAGCATGGAAATCACAGAGCTTCTTTAGGTACTGACTTTTCTGTCTCCAAAATTAATTAACTCATCCACAGCACGGAAAAACTTTCCGGCGAGTGAAAAGTTACACTGAGTAACGAAGTGTCATGACGGAACTCAAACATCAGTCCCAGATACATTAACTCGCAGTATCCCGAAAAACTTTTCTTTTAACAAAACCTTTCTCTGTAATCTCTGTCACAACATTATAATGAAGCTAACTTTGTATTTTAATTTTCTTTCAAGCACAGGCAAAATAAATAATTGATTCAAAAATTATGATTTGCTCTTCGGCGGATTTGGACTTTAGCAATAAAGGTAGCCTAACTCAACTAATATTTTATTTGTGTTAGGAATAATTCTGAAGTATATAAACCTTTCGAGAAATTTCAGTTTACTCTAATGTAAACAACACGCATAATTAAGTAAAAATGTGAACATTTGTTTTGCATAAAAAATGAAACAGCAATTATTGAAACAATTAGAAAAGTCTACTCTTTTTGAAATTATTTTTTGAAAAACTTAAGGAAAATAAATTGTTTAGTTAGTTTAAGGTTCATTAGAGTTAACTTTTATCTTGTAATTAGTAGCTTATGTGTTACCCAGCTATCATGAAATAGCAAAATCAAAATGCACTGTTATAGGAGTTTTCATTATAGTTTAAAGAGAGTTCAGCATTTATAGCATAGTCACATAACCATAAGTAATGTTACAATTTCTTTAATTTTTCAACATCGACGCAGAACAAAGAACCGTGGCAGCATCTGCCTGGAAGGCTATCGGTAAAACACGAAGAACGTGAATCAGGATATCTTATCCAGGGTTTATCCCGGGCACTCAGGAATTCTAGCCCAGTGTCCCACCACTTTCCCACCACTTTCCCACCTCTCTTCATCCCCCAAACCAAAGAAGGCTCGTAAAATGAGCTTCCTGACCGTGAGTCTGCATAAGATTCCACCTCGGCGTGTGCATCCATGTGAGGGACCACAGGAAAAACATTAGAAAGTGGGATTTGATATTTACAAGACCATTTTGTTTACATTGAATCACTGGGAAGAAACATGTTACAATCAAAAGAATATGTATTGCAATAAACATAAAAGAAAACCTTTTGAGTCATCGATGCATGAGCTCACTCTAAAGATAAATAATTAAAGTCTGTTTTCTAATTTTGCTTCTGTTCAGAATTTATGGCAACACAATTTAATAAAAAGAGATGAACTTTCCTTCGACACAAACGCAAAACAAGTAACAATCAAAGCATAAATTTGATTGAATGGTGGCTTTCATTGCCTCCATAAGTCTTCACTTTAATGTATGCACGCATGGTTTAACAAAGAGTTTTCAAACATAATGTTCACATCAGAAAATAATAATTTGTATGAATGTTGCTTAACATAGCTGTGTTGTTCTCGTTCCTCGCTTCATCAGCAAGTCACTAGGTTGGTCGAGTTCCCGGGAGGGGGGGGGGGGGAATGGGGTGCCTTCACCGGGATCCCGGAAGATAGGAGTAACATAATCCCGGTCCACCAATCGTAACATCTAGTTTCCATGTTTTCCAAACATCACTCCCGGTGAATGCTGGCCGATCCGGTCTCCAATACCCCTGATTTGTCCCAGGAACAAACCTGGAAGACCAAATGGAAAAGCCCATCTTTATATATATATTTCTTGTGTGCGTGTGTATGTCACTGAACTCCTCCTAGACGGCTGAACCGATTTTGATGAAATTTTGTGTGTGAGTTCACGGGGATTCGAGGATGGTTTAGATTCACAATTGGATATTTTATTTCGATTCTGAGTTAAGAAAAACTAAAAAAACACGCTTTAAAAGCAAAAATTGCAACGCATTATTAGAAGCCATTAAGTTTTGCTATTGTAAGGAACTAATTAGAGAGAAAGAAAAAAATAAAGATCCTGTCAGTTTATAGAGTCGCCATTTTTGTTTCAATTTTCAATACCCTTTTTGTATATTACAATTTAAATTGCAGAAAAAAATCATGTTTCATAGCCACACAAATAGTGAGGATGGTTTAGATTCACAATTGGATATTTTATCTCGATTCTGAGTTAAGAAAAACTAAAAAAACACGCTTTAAAAGCAAAAATTGCAACGCATTATTAGAAGCCATTAAGTTTTGCTATTGTAAGGAACTAGGTAGAGAATAAAAAAAAAATAAAGATCCTGACAGTTTATGGTGTTGCCATATTTGTTTCAATTTTCAATACCCTTTTTGTATATTACAATTTAAATTGCAGAAAAAAATCATGTTTCATAGCCACACAAATAGTGAGTGTGTGTCATTTCTCTATGTCCACGAGGTCTCGCCGCGTCAATTTTCTCCTTGGAGCGAACCCGTCCGCTTAATTAAATAAACAGCTTTTATCGTTGAATGATTTCATGATTTATTTAATGAAAATATGCTCTCATAAAAAAATTAGTTAGATAGACATTCAATAGGTTTCTTTCTCTCACTCTCTCTCTCTCTCTCTCTCTCTCTCTCTCTCTCTCTCTCTCTCTCTCTCTCTCTCTCTCTCTCTGAAATGTATGTAGCTTGCTCGCGGGTCAGTAATACAGATAATCTTTACATTCTAGCTCAAGACGGAAAAAACAGTAAATGTGGTTTACAAAGACATTTTATGAAGTGTCTTCCCGTCATTACATTTGAAAGTAGAAACATATTTACTCAAAATTTAGGTAGTAACATATTTTTATTGCAAAGACTGAAATAGAGGTGAGAAAATTATCATTTGTGAACATAAGGAAACTACTACAACTGTATCAACTGTTATTTTTTAATGTTTAAATTTCTAAATGGTGCAAGATAATACAAAATTCCATGCGGAAAAAGTCGTGAGCAGCAGATACGTATAGTTATAGGTGTGGGGCTATGCATGCTGATTTTTCATATATTGCATGGATGCGAACATTTAAGAATAATCTATCTATCTTACTATAATATAACAGTACTTTTTCTGTCTGTCTGTTTGTACGCGATTTTGATGAACTTTTGTGTGTGAGTTAACGGGGATTCGAGGATGGTTTAGATTCACAATTGGATATTTTATCTCGATTCTGAGTTAAGAAAAACTAAAAAAAACACGCTTTAAAAGCAAAAAAACTAAGCATTGTTGATAATTAGCCTCCTTGGCAACGGGCTTTTGCATTGTTGTTGCCTTCTGCGTAACCATGGGAAAGGTTTTTGGTAACGGCAGTTGCGTGTCCAAGAGGAGGGGTATGTATAATGAGAAGATACAAAATGTCCAGCGTAGAAATACTTACCGCCATATCCATATCTCACAAAAAGTACATTTGGGCAGGACAATGTCTGTCGGGTCCGCTAGAAAGATATATAGAGAGATAGAGATATAAATAGAAAGATAGAGAGAGTTATAGAGATATACATAGAGAGATAGAGAATTAGAGAGATGAAGAGAGATGCTTAGTATACGTATAAAAAAATTACAAAAAAAAAATGATTGAGGCATTGCAACGCATACCGGGCATTATCTAGTTTAAATATAATAAACATTTTAACAAAAAAAACCGACTTCAAAATAAACAATTCCAACACAAAATAATATGCACTAAAAAGTAAAAAAAATAATTGTGTATTCTTCTACAACTTAATAATCAAATCAAAAGTCAATCAAATTATTACGATAATATAATGTAGTTACAATTATTGTTATTTTTGGAGTCGGTGTCAGCCAAGGAATGAACGAGAGATAGATGCGTCACAAGCCCTCTCTGTATATAGTTTGTTTAGCCCTCTCCCTTGCACGCTCGGACATTTCGGAACGTGGCACATTTTCGTGCGTGCAGCCGGAGTTCATCGATTTATAAGACGTTATCACATCAAAAAATATTTCTTAAAATATTATCTTATTGTTATTGTTAGGTATATTGTAGTGTTTCCTTGGCTGACACCGACTCCAAAAATAACAATAATTGTAACTACATTATATTATCGTAATAATTTGATTGACTTTTAATTTGATTATTAAGTTGTAGAAGAATACACAATTATTTTTTTACTTTTTAGTGCACATTATTTTGTGTTGGAATTGTTTATTTTAAAAGTCGTTTTTTTTTGTTAAAATGTTTGTTTATTTTTTTTCATTTTTAGGGACTCTGAAGTACACGAACTAATTTGTCTGAATATGGGTAGACCTACTAAACGTGCTGATCAAATGAGAAAGCGCCGTTTAAAGGTCTGAGGTACCAAACCTAAAATTAATAAAGTACTTTTTTTTTACTTTTTATTGCATTTTCATTTAAGTATATTATTTTGAAGTCAGTTTTTAGATTTTGTTAAAATATTATTTATTTATACTTTTTAATTTAAGTTCGTAAATATAAATACAGGTATGAAGTGTTTTTTTAACCGACTTCAAAAAAAAGAGGAGGTTATCAATTCGACTGTATGTTTTTTTTTAATGTTTGTTACCTCAGTACGTTCGACTGGGTGAACCGATTTTGATGATTCTTTTTTCATTTGAAAGCTGATGCTTCCCGTGTGGTCCCATTTAAATTTAGTCCAGTTCTGACAATGGCATCCATGAGAAAACCATATAAGTCTTAAATTTTCATTAAATGTGTGCGCGACAAAAGGACGAATAACTCAATATCACGCCAACCGATTTCGATAAATTTTTTTTTATTGGAAAAGACGTACTTCAAGGGTATTTTAATGAGAGTTTGGTTAGGTTCTGATCATGGGATCCATGACAAAGTAACGGAACTCTTCAATTCTTAGGAGCCTGCCATGGCGGTATTTAGTAATAGCAACATTTTTTTTTAAGTTTGTTATTTTAATTTCATTTAATTTGGTTAAACGTGACTTCAAGAGGTAGTTCTTCAAGACACAGATAAGACACGACTAACACGGGCCGATACTGGTACATGAATCTATAATGATCTGTATAATGAAGAAGCACATTAACATATATTATTATTAAAAAAAACACTTCATACCTGTATTTATATTTACGAACTTAAATTAAAAAGTATAAATAAATAATATTTTAACAAAATCTAAAAACTGACTTCAAAATAATATACTTAAATGAAAATGCAATAAAAAGTAAAAAAAAGTACTTTATTAATTTTAGGTTTGGTACCTCAGACCTTTAAACGGCGCTTTCTCATTTGATCCCTAAAAATGAAAAAAATAAACAAACATTTTAACAAAATAAACCGACTTCAAAATAAACAATTCCAACACAAAATAATATGCACTAAAAAGTAAAAAAATAATTGTGTATTCTTCTACAACTTAATAATCAAATTACTTTTTCTACTCATCAATATGTATGTACGATCTATGTGTTTACCACGCAAGAAGGTAGGTAGGTACCAACCCACTTCAAATATAACTCAACACATACCTATGAATAACAAACAATGATCAAAATGTTTTATAGAGTTCTCCTAAGTAAAATGAAATGAAAAATATTAGACTACTTAAAAGTCAATCAAATTATTACGATAATATAATGTAGTTACAATTATTGTTATTTTTGGAGTCGGTGTCAGCCAAGGAAACACTACAATATACCTAACAATAACAATAAGATAATATTTTAAGAAATATTTTTTGATGTGATAACGTCTTATAAATCGATGAACGCCGGCTGCACGCACGAAAATGTGCCACGTTCCGAAATGTCCGAGCGTGCAAGGGAGAGGGCTAAACAAACTATATACAGAGAGGGCTTGTGACGCATCTATCTCTCGTTCATTATTTAATAATAATACATGTTAATGTGCTTCTTCATTATACAGATCATTATAGATTCATGTACCAGTATCGGCCGGTGTTAGTCGTGTCTTATCTGTGTCTTGAAGAACTACCTCTTGAAGTCACGTTTAACCAAATTAAATGAAATTAAAATAACAAACTTAAAAAAAATGTTGCTATTGCTAATTACCGCCATGGCAGGCTCCTAAGAATTGAAGAGTTCCGTTACTTTGTCATGGATCCCATGATCAGAACCTAACCAAACTCTCATTAAAATACCCTTGAAGTACGTCTTTTCCAATAAAAAAAAAAATTATCGAAATCGGTTGGCGTGATATTGAGTTATTCGTCATTTTGTCGCGCACACATTTAATGAAAATTTAAGACTTAAATGGTTTTCTCATGGATGCCATTGTCAGAACTGGACTAAATTTAAATGGGACCACACGGGAAGCACCAGCTTTCAAATGAAAAAAGAATCATCAAAATCGGTTCACCCAGTCGAACGTACTGAGGTAACAAACATAAAAAAAAAACATACAGTCGAATTGATAACCTCCTCTTTTTTTTGAAGTCGGTTAAAAACCATATCTTTGGGAGATTTATTTCCTCTGGACTTGCTTCATAAAATGGTTGTATGGGTACGTATTACAATTTCTCAATGAGGTATTCGTAATTTTGGATCGTTAATTTACGCTGCATTTTAATTTGTAATATTGTTGTGACCAGTTTCTTGCATGACAGGGCATCATTATGAATATCCAAGTTAGATCCTTTACATTGTCTCTTGTCTCGGTATCATTTGTAGTACCAAGATCCGGCATTCAACCTCCGTCAGATGACTGACTCTGTGTGGTAATAGTTGCGCCCTACTAGCTTGGACAGGTTTATAAACAGGAAAATTTGACCTGCATGCCCATAAAACATAAAACTTAAACTGTACTTAGTCCTTTAAAAAAATTCAAGGTGGTGGAGAAGGTATCAGCTACGAGAGTGAGAGAGAAAGAGAGTGAAAGAGACCACCGGGTAATCGAGAACGAATACGTCCTGGGCTGAGCGACACGCAGTATCTGCGTAGTCCCTAGGCCACCCTCTGGTAGCTCTAGTCTTTCCAAATCTTTCCCACCATTTAACAAGGCTCGGAGTTTCCGCTTCTGAGATTCCTTCATCTCCTTGTCCCCTCGCTTTTTTTCTCGCTAGCGGGTCCTTACCCATTTTCAACATCTCTATCTTCCCTCCCCACTTACCCCGACTTCGCGCGGAAACGGCGGACGCGCGCGGGTGGAAATCAATCCCTGATGGAAGAAATTTCCATTGTCGCCCGCTACCATCGCGGAGTTTCAGCTTTCCCCTCCATCTTCCGACCGGCTCTTTTCTCTTCCTTCTTCTCCATTTCCCATCTCCCGACTTATCTGCTGTTCTTCCTACGTGGGCTGGTGGAACGATTGAAACGCGAGGGAGGCAAGCCGAACATGTAGACCGGGGAGACCCACGTGTAGCTGACGGTGGTCCTAGTTGGAATTCTATCCACGACATGGGGACTGGAGTTTCTCTTCGTTTGAAGCTGTAGGTAGACTGTGGCTTCGTAACTAAGGCGCGTTCTCGAAATAATACACAATCGACGTTTAAATAAAATATGTTATTATTTAGTTCCTGATGGACGTGCTTATAACAAACTGAAAACTTTGTTACGTAACAATTGTTCGAATTATTCTTTTTCAGGGTTATTTTGCTTAGCTATCTCAGAAAACAAATGATCTGATATTAAACACCACAAAAGAAAATTTATAATAAAGGTAAAGTAAAACAATTTCAAAGTATACAAAATTCTGCATTAGGATTTCGGATTAAAAATGTATCAGAGTGGGAAATACTATAGAATAGACAAGGGCAGTTGATATATTTATAAACTTTTAAACACTGTGGGAATACATATATCAGAAGGTACAAAAAATTATAATTTGACCAAATTTACACTTAGCAACCGCGAAAAAACATGCAAATTAGAATCTTTTTAGGAATTAATAATATTTTATTTTCCACCAAGCACAAATATACTTCTGCCCTCATTAAATTATTTCATTTAAAGTAACTGCAAAACATGATTTCCGTGTTCATTTACCTCAAAATCTTTACCAAAATTAAAACAAAGAAAACAGTTGTGTTTAACATATTGTAAATTCTCTTTTCTCTGAATTTAAATGTTTCTCTATGAAGTATCAACACGTGTAAGATGGTAAAATTATATTTTTAAAATCTAAAATAAAAACACTTTAAATGTTGTATCAACTATAAAGTAAAAAAACTAATCATTAAACTTAAGTAATTTGTTGAACAGCGACAGAATTAAATAAACTCTGTATAACCAAATTTTTTGATAAGCTTAAAATAAGAATCAAGAAATACACAAAACAATTAATTTTAATAGGGTGCTCTCTTCATTTTAACAGTGACCCTGTCCTAACGTATAGCCATTAGCGATAGATAATTTAAGACAACTGATCTGTGTAACCAGATACCCACATAAACAACATCCGCGAAACTGAGAATGTTGCCGGGTGGTTCATGTCGAGAAGATACGTAAGACTCCACCTTGAGGTGTTCAGACAACATTCTGAACAACTAACGAGAGGGAGACACAAGATGAGTGAGGATTCGACTGAAAAACATCGACTACAGGTTCATCATTTCATGACGAAAAAAATAAGTTAAACTCATGCATGTTATAATGGTCTAAAGTGCTACCCCAGGCTTTTGAACAACAATTTTTTATTGAAAATAATATAAAAAAAGTCTATTTTATGGAACACTGAACATCTGAGTAATATTAGATCGAACCAATTACTACAAACACCGCAAAACTTGTAGCAGTTGTAAAATTATTTCATTGAGTTAAATTGGGGTAAAAACTCGTCATGAAAATCCATTCGATACAAGGTTGTTAACCCTAATTATTTAAATTAAATCATGTGAGGAAAAAGCTACAAGTTTCGCGATTGAATGACTTTGTTTAATAAAATATTATCCAGACTCTTAATGTTCCATCTGACATACTTATACTTTCTTCATAATATTTAATAAAAAAAGGTAGTTGTACTTCAACTTCAAAGGCGTAATACCGGGCATGGGAAGCACTTTAGAATATGAATCGTTTTCACCTTCTTTTTCGCAACTATCCTTCCGCTGGATTTTGTCTTTTGAATTGTGACTCATTCTGTATAGTTAGAGACCTGAAAAATTCGCGGGTTCATTTCGTGTTATGCTAAAATTCAAATAATTATACCTTAGAGCTGCTTCTGTCATTGGTTCACTGTTAATCTGGAGGACTGAGGGCCAATTAGAGACCCTCACTCATAGAAGTGTCGAATCACAGGCCACCAAGTCGAGACGACTCACAAGTCAACAGCCAATGAACAGTTGGCATTTACCCGAGTGTGTAGAGGATATTGGAGTCCATCCTGGATGTCACTGAACCCGCGAATTTTTCCGGTCTCTGTATAGTTCGTACAATCTCGAGTAAGTAAACACACCTGAATTATTTTTCCCCCCGTGCCTATCGAAAGCACGCAGGGAAAGGAAACGTGACGTGACGGAATCCTGAACATGATGGTTCGATAAACGACTGGGTGTTCGTGAGTGCAAGCACTTGGCTCGGGATCGACTGAAGAACTTGCTCGACGCCAGCGAGGCGCACGGAAGCTGCGTGGTTCGTGCAGTTCGCGCGGGTAACGGAACGCTCTCCCCGGGCAGCGCCGCTGGTCCCTGTGGAGACGCGGCTAGGCGCCAGTCTTTCCCGCCTGTGGCAGCCTCGTGGAAATCGTCAATCAATAGCGTTACGGGGTCGCAGGCATAAAACCTTATCACTCCCCCGGTGATCCTGCTCTTTCGCACTCACTACCGCCTCCTGAATTCCCGCCAGCCCCCTCCTCCATTCCCGCTGGCCCCCCCCCTCCCCGAGGAATCTGGGGACAAATTCCTTCTCCGCAGTTCTCCCTTTCCCTCTACACTTTCTCGTTTTATTAAAAAATATATATTTTAATTAAGTGATGTTATTGAGTTCACCGCTTTTGTTTCCCGAATTTTCCACGGGGGGACCTCGTGCTATTTCAAATTATTTCCGTCGAAATTGCCTATTCCAAAGGGTGACCCGAAAATCATTTCGTTATTCATTATTCTCTAAGTATTATCGTTTGTGAAGTGGATTTGAGCAGTGCACGTCCCCTAAACGATGGAATATATACAATTAATTCTTTGTTTCACTCAAGAGACTGAATTTAGTAAGATGTTTAAGTATCTTTTTTCTACGATTTTTTATCGTGCTTAGGAAACGTGACTTTAATTGTAAAAATTAATAAATTGGACCTATTATGTTTGAGAATGTTTAAATTTTTCAGGAATCACTTTTAAACATACGTAAAATATATTAATGGAAAATTTCAGCCTGGTTTGTTAATGGGTAATATCCGACCAAAGGAGTGGACATTTGGAAGGTTTTTTGAAAAACTGAAAATCGCTATAAATCCCAAAATATGAAATATATAACTTCCGTTTGAACGTGTTATAACTCGTGGGAGTAATAACTCTTTTGTTTAAAAACATTTTTGACACAACCAAGCATAACTGCAAGGATTGGAAATTAAGGGTTGGAGGACAAAAAAAATAACTCCCTTCGAAGGCATGCAATCGAATTCGTTTGATTTTTTGTAAAATTTATAAATATTATCTAAAACCTTTGTCAGAAATGATTTTGATATTACCAAATAGTGCTACAAAGGGTGGATAAAGAGGGGTTAGATTACAAAAAAAGTGTTTCATAAATATCTTTGTAAGTACATCATCGAATCCTTTCAATTTTTTGGTAAATATTATAATTTTTATTTAAAACTTTTTTCTGAAATAATTTTTAATACGACTAGCCATTTTGCAAGGGGTTGAAAACACCCAAGGTTAAAATAAGATAATAAAAAGCTTCCCTACCATGTACACTATCCAAGTTTAAGTTTTAAAATATAGTCTAAAACTTTTGTTGAAGCAAATTTTATACAACAAACCATTACTGTAAGGGGTAAAAGTAACAATAGTTTGAGGACAAAAAAGTCATTACTTTTTTAATAGATATACTATCAGATCCGTTATAATTTATTTTAAAAATTCTGTAAAACCTTTACGTGTAACAATTTTTTTCATGGAACGTACAAATACCGTAAAAACAGGGGTTGTAACTAAAAAAAAATTCAAAACTTATTTAGTATCAAAATAGTTCAAATTTATTTTAAACCCAAAAAAAATTTAACAGTACTTTGTATTTGTGTATTCGTGCAAGGGATTAAAAGTAATGTTTGGAGGTAAAAAATTGCATAACTACCTTAGTAAGCATAATACGTAATTCATTCTAAGTTATTCAATGCTAGATGCACCGAATTAAAAAAAAAATTAAAAATATTTTCGCCGCATGAAATATGAGAAAATGTTTAGAAAATCATTTTGGAATATTGGAGAACATTTAGAATGTTATGTACTGTAAGTTCTTAAAGTGTTCCTGGAGTTTATAGAAGTTTTCAGAAGTATGTACTTTGAAATCTACCTACGAATTGGATTATTTTGGTTCCCTTTATCTTTGGTGGTTTTAAGTAATCAAATCAAACAACGCTGTGTTAGGGTTTAGGCCCTACAGTAATAAATAAAATTATTTGTATAGTTAAACCTGCACTTTCATTGAGCTGACTTGGAATTAAAATGTTAAATTATTTAAATTGCGTTAGGTAAACGAACAATCAGTTATGGACTAAAAAGCTGAAGCGATTAAAATATATAAGTGAATATATGACGTTTAGTAAGTACTAAAAAAGTATAAAAATTATTTTCAAACGGAAACATAATCTTACATAGCCTTTAGTAGATATCCCTCAGAAAATTACTACAAAAATGTGACGTTAAATAAAAAATAATACAGCCAACGTAATAAAATAAGTAACGAAAAATATTTGTAAAGAATAGAATGATGTTATGGAAGTGAGTAAAGAACAATGGAAAATTAAGAACGGTAATGTAGGATAGACAGAAAAATCTGAAGTTAGCTTTTTGGAGAAAAAGTAAGGCAAATAGCTCATTAAAAGACAAAAATCACAGAAGTTATTGATTTTAAAATAAATTTAAAAAAGTACGAGACCTTGGTTTAAAATGAATGAATAAATTTATAACAGTCAGACACCGCCTATCCAGGAAACTTCTGCGCAGGAATGGAAAATGTTTACATAAAATTTTTCTAACTCGATGCATTTGGACTACTACGTTTAATATCAATGCTTGCCTCGCTATCGAACTAGATTGGCCAACTCGTGAAACCGAACAGAAAACTCTTTAACGATTCTGTGGTTAATTATACCTAGTATATTTTATCATTTTCCAGGGACAGTGCTGATTAATATAGTTTACAAATCTTTTCTTGCGTGGCTATAAATTAGGCTAATTATTATTTTAAAAACATTCCAAAAAATATTTAGCTTGATATTGTAACTAACCTAATAAATTATGGATGAGGGTTGTTCTTATTAGATATTTTATACCTCCCATGATTTTTAAACGTACGTAATTACTTACTTTCAATAATTCATCAGTAATGGGCCTACTGCACTTGTTTCTGTAGCGAAACAGATAGTAATATCTAATGAAAACATTGTTCTACCATTTTTTTTTCTGATACGATTGAAGTTTCTATTGGTTTGTAGTGTTGGAATAATATTTTTAATCCTTGTTCAGTTATTTAGAGCCGAATTATACAGAATATTAGAGCTGTTGTTCTGTTAAGTGTGGAATAAGTAAAATAAGTGATTAATAACGAAGGCGTTTTTTTTTTTTGGAACAAGATTAACTACAAAACACTTCTAATTTAAACTGTAAGAAATATTTTTGATATGGCGTAGCTATTTTCAGACCCATCATGGATGTTCTATAATGTAGCAAGTATGTTCTCATTGGCTCAGTGAATCTTCATTAAGATCAGAGCCTGTAAGGAAATAAATGATTCAGACACGAACAAAATGTAACGAAGTATGACCAGCAGTCGGTAATGAAGTATATCTAGCCGTCAAATGTAATGAAGTATTCCCAGCAGTAAAATATAGTGAAGTATGACCTGTAATCAAATGTTATGAAGTATGACCAGCAGTCAAATGTTATGAAGTATGACCAGCAGTCAAATATCATGAAGTATGACCAGAAGTATAATTTTCCCGTCCAAAATAAATGTGAATGTTAAGAGGTTAACTTTTATACAGGATGAGTCTCAATTTGACCGAAAACATCGGATCGAGATTCATCACGGAAAAAAAATTAACTTGAAATAATTTATACGACTTGTGGTCTTTAAGTGTTTCCCAACGATGCTTTACGCGATTGAAGTTGGAGCTGAGGAAGTGATTTATTTGGAAATAAAATACAAAGAATTTTAATGGAACACATATATTGTTTTTAATATTAATCACACTATTCAACTTCATTAATGCCATTGATGGTAAACCATTGTGTTATAAATATTTTTGTTGCATGTTCCGACACCCGATCGTGCACTGACATCATTTCACATCGACAAGTTTGGCGGTGTTTGTAAAAAATTGTTCAATCGAATATTATCCCGACGCTAAGTGTTCCATCTTAAACAATGTCTGTATTGTTCGCAATAAACCAGTTGTTTAGCTTCAACTTCGGAGAGACACAGCACTCGGGATGCACTTTAGACAAGTCGAATGTATCTTCAATTTTTTTTGTGACATAACTTCAGCCGAAGTATGTGGGTCGAATACAGACTATTTTGTATAGTTGACAAGTGTGTGTGAGAGAGATAAAACTGTCGTATGTTATACTTGTACGTAAAACCACTTACTGTTCTCAGTGATAGCTAAATTCATGTGTCAGACAAATGCGTCGTCGCCACATGAGTAGTAACGTGTCAAACAGCTTTATGATTTTCGGAGAGTTTACACATGACAAAGTTGGTTCTTCTCACGAAAAATTACATGAATCAAGCGTTCGTTTAGTGTGCGATTTTGGTTACACTTGGCAACGCTGCTTGTCTTTGGTGGGTCTTGTCCTGAGTTACGACGACCCAATTTAATATCAGACATTACAAAACAATATTTGCAGTTAATTTTGTAAAATTTATAAAATATTCATAAATGTCATTTTTAAATCAAGCTGTTACTTGAATTATTGCCAGTAAAATAATATCTTTGATTTACGACATTAAATATAAAATTTAGAGAATTGTGTAAGCCTTAGTGATGTGTTTATTTATCTTTTCTGTCCGGAATTCGTATATTTTTCTATATTGTTACAGCACTCAACAAATCCCCGTGTGAATGCGATGACTTAACGTTCAGTTGTTGAAATATCTATATAGAAATCTATGGAGCTAGAAAACAATAAAAAATATATATTTATTATTATTGTTTACCTCAGTTTATCTCTGCTGGAATGCCGACGTGTCCATCACGATCTCAACTGTCCCTTCGGAGCGGGCCGCCGGTTTTTGATTCATGGTTTTTATCGCTCGCGAAAAAGCCAGCAATATTTCGACGCGCTTCGACGAGTGCCTGGCGATAAAGGAGCGCCATCTCCCCTCCACATAACTTTTTTCAACAAAACGCGCGCATGCGCACGGGGGTGTGGGTACGAGGCTCGCGTTGCCTCAGCTTCCCGTCAGTCGATATTTTTGACGCATTGTTTCACGGCGGCCGGAAGCCGGTCTCGAACCGAGGACTCTGCTCTCCTGATGAAATACCGACGGCCATTAATTGTGTTTTTTTTTTTCATTCCCTCCCCCGTGCCACGATGCTCTCTCTTTCTCTCTCTCTCTCTCTCGTTCTGCGCCGATGGACCTCTGCCAGCGAAGCGACCGTCCATCGCCAGAGAATCCGCGGTATCACTTGAAACATCCTTTTTTTTTCCTTCTTTTTTTTTTGTGGTAAATATATCGCTGCTTCAGCGCGAAGTACCGTATCACGAAGCCCTGACGCAGTCGTCACGGCTAAAAAAAAATTACCGGAAATTTCCAGGCTTCATTAAACGAAAAGTTATACTTTAAGACTTTGTGTTTTTGAAGTGGGACTTGTTCGGGCGCGATATGAGTCAAATTTCAAGACCAAATTTTAATGCCTCGTTTTGTTGCGAAACGTCTCTGATGCGAAAAGGACAGAGAACTAGGTACTAGTCCAAAGAGATATAAAGAGAGCACTATGATGTATACGTTCTTGGGCTCTTATTCGTTCTTTGTGCGATGATTCGTCCCCTGTCCCTCCAAAATAAACATAGAACCGAGAGAGATGATGAATGAAAGAATAAGACAGAGTGTGTGCGCATGCGCTTGTTTCAGAAAATAGTTATAGGTTTCCTATACGGTCAGCTGTGAGTGTCTTGAATTCTATATCTGCTACCAGCGCGCTCGCGTTCCTCCTTGTTCAACCAGCAGCGTAGAGGGCGCTGTTGAGACAGTCCCTGCATTTCCCGAATAGATAGCGCTACATGTTATGAATTTCATATTTTGTTCAGAGATTTGGTGTGTTCCAAATGGCAGAACTGTTTCTTTATGGTGATGGTGGGAGTATTTCAACAGTGAGTAAGAATTATTGTTAATTATACATTATTATAAAATTGTCTCCTCTCTCTCTCTCTCTCTCTCTACCGTTTTTCTTCTTGCTATATACTTACTAATCGAGGTATGAATTCCCAAAAAAGTTTTACTTCTATCATGTGTTACACGCGCTCCTTTTTTAGGCTTATTAAATTAAATTTTTTCACACGGTTACTTTTGCACGTCTAGGCCATTAACAAGAAAATACAAATTACACTGGTACCAGTAACACTAAAAATTCCTTCCACGATAAGAACACCAAATGAAAAAAATTACCGTTACGCTAATGAACACAGCAAGAAGTCCGGTAATAAGTCATTGAACTAGCAATATTTTTGGTTATCTAAATATGGCACTTAACAGCAAGACGGACTTTACAGAAACGACTTGGAAAATGGTCATGATCAATTGATTAATGATAAATTTAATTAATTTTTTTGTAAAAGTTGAGGTTAGTTTTAGGAGTATGAAAGAAAAGTACTTTTGTTTCTGTTTCTTCGGCAGGAAACTGTCATTTACAAAATAACTGTATTTATCATACGTTTCTCATCAAATAGAAAATTATTTCGCGGAAATACTTCGGAAATTAATATTTAACATTGTGCGTGTTTACAAATCTTAAAATAATATTCGCCGTTCCAGTTCATATATTGCTAAAAATAAAATCTTGGTGATAATTTGGCAATTCATATTTTTTTTTTTTGCATTCCAACTCCTTGTTTACACTAAAGTTAAATAAACTTTCTAACAAAGTAGTTCTTAGTTGTGTTTGTAGTCAATACGTTTAATTGTTTTCACTACTCTTCAATGCTCTTATAGTAAACTTAGATTAATTTTGAACCTCTCGTTGACTTCTATAATATGAACAAAAACAACATAATAATATATTAATCGGTTGACATATTCCGGTCTACAACGTAATAAACGTTAAAATAAATTAAATAACAGATTTTTTTTGTATTTTTGTGGTTTATTTAAATTAAATTATTTACAACATAGTATTTCAATGTATTTGAGTCACACCATGTGTCTGAAAAAAATAATTTACTAAATTTTTGAAAGTTACATTTTTCTTCGCCTAACATAACCTCACAACACTTTTGTACTATAAAAATTTATTTTCTAAACAAAAGATAGTAACTCAGTGCTCTCAAATAAATAGAAAAAAAATGAAAAAAATACAAGATAAGTATAATTATAAACTTATTTATTTTGTATAAACCTTTTTCGCACGATGCGTGACCAGGAGAAGTCAATTGATTTCGAAATTTTTCTTAGATACGTCTTATATTATGTGATAACTCTTCTGCATTAAAGCTATTTAAAAAAAAATTTCGACCCACCCTAGTACTAATATTTATGAAAATTTTGTGAGACTTCGGTCAAATAAAAAGTGATTTTTGGATAAATAAATTACAACAAAGTTTTGAATATATGTAATCACTGCGTAGCTTGTAAATAAATTTATCTTTCATAGCTTTTAGTGGGATATTATCCTT